>NC_141259.1:15585595-15763095 GCF_054856555.1 Leptonotus elevatus | reverse complement strand
AGCACAATCGGGGAGAAACGTTCAAGGCACAAAGAACGCCTTTCAAATGTGGATTTCAAGGCAGGCTTAGGTTTTTAAACTGGGGTTCGTGTTTGAAATCAGGGTTTCAAGCCTGCTGACGAGGGTCGTCATCATCATCATCGTCATCATCGCCGTTGGTCACATGGTCCATCCCCGCCGCGGATCTGCGCGGCTTCGTCTCCCGCCCGATTGCCGAC
Organism: Leptonotus elevatus; assembly: GCF_054856555.1. Lineage (NCBI taxonomy): Eukaryota > Metazoa > Chordata > Actinopteri > Syngnathiformes > Syngnathidae > Leptonotus > Leptonotus elevatus. Next base: position 15,762,877 of record NC_141259.1, on the reverse strand, counting down.
GGAACGTTTGCATCGATTTCAGCTCAGCGGCGACTTAACGCGCTGACAAAGACGCCGCGTGGCAGTCAATATAATCTCGCTGGCGTGGTCGTCATGACGAGGACCAAACGCGTGGTTCGCCTGCGCGCCGGCACACCCGTCGCAGCTTGCGAGGACGGAGGGACAGTCTGCCGACTCGGGACCGACGACAATCCCGCCTTCTCAAATAGGGGGCTTTTTTTATTTTGTATTTGTTTGCTTTACCAGACTACAGTGTCATTGCACATCCACACCAGGAGGTGGCAGTGGCGCTCTCATCGTTAGAGAGCGCGCAACGTGTATTAGCTCCAACTTGCAACAATTTGATAGACCAAATACTTTTTATAGTTATTAGGGTTGGTTGCGAGACAAAAAAACATTTACTGGACTAAATGCATTGCAAACTCTTCTTTGAAAAGCCAGCAAATAACTCGTGTGCACATTTTACTATTTGCTGTTTTTGTGCTTATATCCAAGACCAAATGAGTGCTTTGGTGCATCTTGTGGAATCTCAGTGCCAAGGAACTATGTTGACTTGAGGAGCTTCATTTAGTCAAGTTGTAGCTTTGTCAAATAGAAACACTTTGCTGCCATCTTGTGGCAACCACAAACCTTTCAATCTTATCAATTAATTGGACTGTTTTAGCAAATGAACCGATTCATGTTTCTTTTTGTGGAACTTATCTGCAGCTAACACGAAAAGGCGCCAAAACATATTTAAAAAAAATAAAGCCCAATAAGTGGTTGGTATCAAGGAAGTATTGTTGAAGTGAGACATTTTGACTGGCAGACAAGTGGTGCCATTTTTCAAAAATCGAACAATCTGTCAGCATATTTTTTTATGCATCCGTCATCTTTCAATGTTGCCACCATGGACAGCAGCAGAGCTGATTTCAAATTCAGCACCGCGGACAGCTCCAAAAGCGCCACAAGACCAGACATGGCGGCCCCGAACAGAGGGGCGATGACGTCACGCCCCGCCGACTTGAGTGGGACGCAATCCAAACAAACCCGCAGCTTCTCTTTCCTGTGTTTGATCCACGGGGCCGCGCACAATGCGCGTGCACGCGACGCAACGAGCAAACTGAACAGCTCGCGTTCCATGCAGAGGGCAACAGCGCCACCGTGTGGATGAACTGGCGCACAGCAGCCTCATACCGTTTTGTTTTTAACTGTTTTATTTGCACATATGCTTAAAAAAGGCAAGGATTGCATTTATATCTTGAAAAAAAAATTTTGGTCTTTAATTACTGTCAACGCTAATTCTTACATTTCCGTTGCCAACAACATTTATGCAATATTCCTGAAACACGAGACTTGATTGATGAACATCTATATTAATAAAACCTAAACACCTTCTTTTTTTTTAATTAAAAAAACCAAAAGATGTATAGAATCATCCTGACATTTTAACATCAGCAGAGAGAAGTGTAATAATAATAATAATAATAATAATGAAGCAGTTTATCCCTAATGTCACTCATGTCAAGTATTTTATGAAAGAAAGTAAACAGATTTATATTTTGGTCTGTCCTTGTGCGCAAAGCATGCTGGGAAAGAAGACTCGAGCCTGGCTCGAAGGTGGTCCTGTTGGTAAAATGGCGTCCAAACGCAGACGGCTTCCTAAATGGATTACGTGCACGCGTGACTCGATTACTCGCTTGCTGCAACATAACAGACCTCTGCAAAAAAAAGATCTGGCCATTGATTTTTACTGCCCCCGCCCCCATTGTCTTTTGAAGAAGAAGAAAAAACCGGGGGGGGGGGGGGGTTCACTGTCCAGTGTATCCATGTGTCTCTGCTCAGCAAATGTAATTGAAATGACTTCCAGGCACAATAATTACAGGAAGTGGAAGAACATTTGTGGCAGCGAAATTGAAGTTGGCCTAAAGAGCAAAAAGACGTTGAAAATATTCTTCATTTTGCTCTTTTGACATTAACTTATAGTAACTTGTCAATTATGCATAAAATATCATGCGAGTGAATTATGACAGCAGTCGGCCGCTAGGGTGCAGCAGAATAGTGTCGTTTGCGTTGCTGCACGAGCACACGCTTCATTTGCATAAAGTTGTGCTATAGATGCCTGAGAGTCAAAATATTAGGAACAAGCGTCAGGATGAAAGTGCTCAAATGATCCACTTTGGAAAAATGTATTTATAGCCTGATTGATGACGAATCTTCCAACGGGCATGTTCACGCGCTCATGTGGCGGCCACGCGGACAGTTCTGCTAACTGTTTTCAATATTCTGCTTCTGTGATCACATGATGTACATAACGAAGTGACCAGCATGTTGTTGATATTTCAACATCGTCAACGTGGAAAGTGTTTATTGCCCCCCCCCCCCCCCCCCCCCATCCAAATGTGCATTTTCGGGTTGTTGGGACAGAGAAAGAAAAGTCACATTTGCGAGGGCATCCTCGCCATCCGTGATTTATGACGGCTGCCTTCTCATTTCATGCTAGCGCGCCTCGCGCACAGTCTCCCTGGAATGAGGACCCCCCCCCCCCCCATCCTCGGCCCCCCATCTTACTCTACATGTCTCGATCGAGCAGGCGGACGTCGCAATCCATGTGAGATCGACTTGAATATCCAAAGAGCAGGCCAACTGGTGGGCTTCGTTACGTCTCCTTTTGTGTGACTTTGCTATTTCATAAAACAGAATTGAGCATTTAATCCAGATTGCATCCAGATTTGGCTGTCATGTAAACTCAACATGGAGAATCCATTTGTATCAGATTTGATCAGATCGTGTTGTTGTTGTTGGTGCGTGCTTTTGGACAAATGTAGTGCTTGGTCACAAATTGGTGGCACCTTGGTGCCAAGGAAGTTTACGTTTCAGGAGCTTTATTTGGACAAAAGTACTGCTTTGCCACAATCTTCAGGCACAATGCTGCCAAGTAACTGTTGAAGCTTGAGCTTCATTTGCAGTAAAGTAGTGCTCTGGTGCCAGAAACTATATTGCGCTGAATTGAGTAGCTTCATTTGGATAAAAGTAGGGGTTTGGCGCACGTGTGGCCAAGAAACAATTGTGAAGTGAGTTGAGAGCCTAATGGTGACCAAATTGATGCTTTGCCATAACCTTGTCTACGCGTGGACAAATATTTTTAGCTGTTTTTTTTCCAGAATGATTTGCCAATGTTTGTTCCCAATCTCCCTCGACTGCATCATCTGCAGTATTGAGCCAACAAAAGCGGTTTTGGGATCAACCGGAATAAAAGTGAATTTGACAGCAGTCGTATGCGAGCGTGTGGAAGATGCGAGCGAGCTTTGACCTCGTCAAAGAAAGAAAAAATACAGCAGTGACGGGAGAGAAAAAAATCTCAGGTGAGAGAGAGAGAAGCCATGAATTTTTACCGCCGTGCCACATTTCTCTGACGGGGGCCATTTTTCACCCCGAGTACTGTCGTAGACTTGCGTGCACTTTCAATCCGGCGCCGCTGGAACGTGGCCGTCGTTTAAAGTGCACATTTGGAAGGCGACGTGGCGACAAGACGGCAATTTGCAGCGTCGCCGCGAAGCGTCATCCGCATTCGCCGGCGCCATTTTCAAAGACGAGCCGTCCCGCCGGGTGAGTTTCCCGCGGCTGCTCGCCATTCAAAGGCGAGCAGCCGATTGAAAGTCTGACTTCAAATTCAACCGTCCAGTCAAAAGTCACGTCGTCATGCTAGCGCCTGCATGCTAGCAACGCATTTTTCAATCCAACTTGAGCTGCAAATGATTTGATTGTTAAAATGGATTCCAGCACTAAATGCGCGAAATGTCAACCTTTGTACAATAGCGCCTTAAGATAACAGTTTCATTCAATCTGTGACTCAAATCATCTTTTTCCATTGCAATGAATGGACATGCCACTAATCCGTTCCAACCTCAACACCTCACCCCCAAAGAAACAACAAAACTGATATCATTAAATACAACGTTTTTGTCATACTGTAACAATTGAATGCTGTACCCGCCTTTGCCACCTGGGGGCAGTATAAGACAGACGGTGCGAATCCCACAGGAGTTTTAGGCAGTCCTTGCCCCTTTGCAGTAGCCAATCATAATGCAGCAGAGCATATCCTGCCTAAAACTCAAGTGGGATTCATAAAGTCTCAAGGCTTCTCTGAGCTCATCAGTATGGCACTAATATTAATTCTACGCAGAGGATAAAGAGTATATGACGTGATGTTCGTACCATTCGGATGTGTGTTTAAATGTTGTTGCTGCCCTAATTGCGGTCAATTAGCATTAGCATGAAGCTAAATAAAAATAAAATAAAAATGTCCTTTTTTTTTTGCCAGATCTGTATTTGCATTTATTAAAGAGCTTCTACCATCAATAATAAAGTTCACAATTCGGCAAGCGCCTGCTGCACTTTATTGCCTCATTATGGATTTATTGCAGCGTTCCAGTCTGGTGGCCGGATTGCAATCATTGCATATGAAACGTTAGCAAGTCGCTATCGTCATGCGTCGTGTGTGAGCACGATCGCCCTCAAGTTGGACATTTCTGTTACAGGGCTCACTATTTGGCAAGTACTTTATAACTGCATCACTACAAATGATTTATTTGCCACTTTATTGTCTACTCATGGATTTATTGCACGGCTCTAATACTGTGTAGTGAATATTAAATTTGATGAATTATTTATTTATGGCTTTTTTTGTGTGTCGTAAATGTGTCAAAATTGAAGACGACGACTGTTAAACACACACAATCATTCCAAAATGGACGCGTGAGGACAAATCCAGCCAACAGGACGTCGGAGGACAAAAGTTTGGACTGTTTTAATGTCAAGGAAAGCAAGCGACGAGATTGAGTCACAATCCGTAATCAGTAAAAACGAGACGCTCGGCGAAAAGGCGGGAAAAAAAAGAAACCCACGCGTCTCACGTATCTGACGTCTCGCCTTTGACCACGTGTCAACACGCTGGCGCGGCCCCGAGCGAGCGGGCGGACAAACGGACGGACGGCCGGCCGGCAATCCTCCTGAGGGTTGAATTGCGCTTTGACAGCTCAGCGAGACGCCAACAAATCCGCCAGCTGATGGAGTGAAAAAAGCAGCCGAGATATGAAGTTGAAAAGGAGCAAAATGGACGACAAAAGCTTTTTGACAAACTGTCTGCTCGGGTCTCGCCACCTTTTTCACGGCCAGAAAGGCCTCGTCGTGTCTTCGGCTTTCATCGTTTCACGCGAGGGAAGACGTTTTTGGGTGGGGGAGGGGCCACCCAGCGAGCAACTGCTGGATTTTGTCATAAGTTGTGTGCTGGCTCTCGTTAGCTTGTGCAGGTGTTGCTAAAGTGAAAATGTGTTGCAACACGTGTCAAAAAAGCAAAAGTTGCTGGCCAAACAGCTGATAAGGCATAAAATGCAGCTAATAAGTGCAAAGCAACAGATGCCATCGCAAAAAACGGCCAGGAAGAGGAAATACACAAAAATGCACAGCAACAAACAACAACTTCTTGACTAAAGTCCGTCCCTGCCACATCGCGGCTCGTCTTTCACGAGATCGCCGATTTCTAAACAATCGGTTTGCAGGTTTTTACTAAGTTTGAATTGCAAATTGTGTGCCGTCGTTGCAGTACCACGTTGTACCACAACATTGTGGGCAGCGCTGAGCCGCACTGAACAAGATGCCGCGTGTTTTACGAGCAACAAGAAGAGGCTGAGAAGGTCCCCAACTATACTCCAGAGAGTATATATATGCCAGTGAGAATTTATTTGTATATTTATATTCATATTGTGTTTCTGCAAGATCCATTTTCGTGGGCGTCGCCGTGATCAACGGGGGGTCGACGCCAAGGTTCACTCAAGCATCCAAAATCAATACGTTTAATGCCGCATTTGTCCACTTGCCTTTTTGGCGGCAGCGATTGTGGCCAAAAAGGTGAAGAATGTCTCAGAGTTGACAAAATGAAGGAGAGAGAAAATGGAAACGTGGATTTAAAGCCATTATTGATTTTCTAAGAAAAAAAAAGAAGTTAAAGAGAAGAAAGGCAAACACATTAAAATGTGTTATTTCGAAAAAAGACAATCAATAACGCTCGCTTCATATTTCATCATTCATTTCAAACTCGTCCATACTCGCCGACGCTTTTCTTTTCATTTCATTTTCAGCAAGCTTGAAAACTAAAACATTGAAACGGAATCGTGATGACTCCTTTTGATGTGACGTGATCGCCGAGCGCGGGCGAGCGCCGGCGCAAGTCGCGGGAAAAGTGCGTCAAGAGAGAAAACATCAACAGCACTCGATCCAAATCGAGCTGCCACGTCGTCACGTCTCGAGCGGGCGTCGGAATGCGAGTCGGCGAGCGGGCAAAAAGCGGCGAGTCGGCAGCGCGCGCGCTTCAGCGTCAATAAGCAGACGTCGTGTCCAATCTTCGCAACACGCCACCAATCGCGGGAGATTTGACGGCGATCAAATGCATTCCAGACGGAACATTTTTATTGGGATCAAATGAGCCCGCCGCTCGTCATCCAATTTAGTAGGACGTCAAACAGAACCAGAGATCATCAGCGCGTGCGAACTTCATTCAAACAATATGCAAATTCATTTGCCAGAAATATGCCGTCGCAAAAATGGGCAAAATAACGCAAACCCTCAAATGACGCAATCAGCAAAAAACTAAAAATGCATTCCACCAGGCTGCACTTGAATATTTAACCTTGAAAACAATTTTCTTTTTTTACCTAAAAAAAACGTAGCTTTTCATGAAAAGACCATTTTAAACGCTATTTTATATGAAATGTGATGTCATGAAAATCCTGCATTTTGCCCAAAGCAGTCTTGACATTTTTATTTCCAAAATGTCTGCCTGACAAAATGTAGCACCGTGTGTGCGTATGTAACATTTGCGCAAGCGTCAGCCATCTTTTAAGAACTTACACGTTGCTAAACTCATCCAATGCTGCCATCTACTGGCCAATGATAAAGTTTCATGACCGTTCTCCGCCCATTCCCATAAAATTTTTAAAAAAAAACAGTTGATGGCAATTGACATGCTCAAAAAGTTAATGGCGCATTACTGCCACCAACAGGCGGCGTCTTTCCACTGCAAGGAAAGCAATGTGAATTGATGGTGGCCGGATGTTGCCAAGTTTGCTGCTGCCATCTTGTGGTGACAATATCAAGCGCACTTGTAATGCTGTGCGAGCAAATTAGGCTCGCAGTTGACATCAGCGAGTGAAATCAAATGGATTCGGACGCTAAATTGTTAGCATCCAACCGCAACTTCTCACCGCGACGTGAAATGACGGCCGATTGTCTTGCGAGCGTACGACATAAAACGCCTTTGATTCGATCGGGTTTGACAGCGGCTCGTTCAATCCGACGGGCTTGATTGCGCTAATGAAGATGAGTCGCTAAGCGGCGGTCACGCGAATTAACATGCGCGCCGCAGCGCCGCCTTCGCGCTCACCACGTTGGAGGCGGCCGCGTCCATCTTGCGTGTGGCAATTAGCAACCACTTCGCTGCTCCAGTTTGCATCCACGAGGAAAAAAAGAAGAAAAGTTGCCGGGCAAGAGAATTTAATGACAGTAGGTGGATTAGTGGAGCCCCCTTTCTCTTCCTCAACGGACACCCCCAGCACCCCCCCCCCCCTTCTCGTCCCCCACACCTATAAATCACAGCTAGTGGTCCGCTTGCCGAATTGCAGAAGAGAAGCGGCGCACGCATCAATCACGCTGCGTCACGCTCGGATGCGCAGGGATCCATTCTGTGGGTCGGGATGTTTTCAGACTGAGAGTTCTGCCACTGCGCTCGCTCGCTCTCTCGCACCCGCCCAAGTCACACACACAAAATGCTTGCACCTCTGGCCTTCACTTTGTGCACCTTGGCCATCCATCTCCGTCTTTGCTGCTTTCTCCAAAGAAAGACACAGATTTGTTTCCCAACACATGTTAAAAGATAATTGCGTCTTAAGAGCGCCTTGTTGTCAGCCATGAGTGCACGCAAGTCACAAAGAGAAGGCAGAAGAAGGGGGGGGGGGGGGGGTTCCTGACATGAGAGCCATTATGTGGACAGGAGCTTTGGGCTGTCGTGGCCAAATTAGAGCGCCTCATTGTTGCTACACTAGCGCCAACTGAATTGACAGTTGACAGTTCAAAACAAAATGGCGGACTTCCTGCTCAATTTTGGGCATGGATCCTTCAAATGTTCTTATGTCCCGTTATGACAGACATGTCCACCAAAATGCGGCCCCATTTGTCATTCTAGTTTGTTTTTATTTTATTTCGACTTGCCCCTCCCACCGCCACCAAACATTCGCACCTTCCATCCGCCGGTGCGAGTAGCACTGGAGGCGATGCGTGGTCAAGTGCCTTGCCCGAGGACACGGCGACACATGACTTGGGGAGAACGGGGATCCAACAGCCGACCTTGTGGTTACTGAACGGCCGTCTCTAACCCTGAGCCACGGCCGCCACCAGTTATTGATTTGCAATTGCAGCAAGGCATTATGGGAAATGCTATGTTTTGATACGAGTGAACGACTGCAGTATGTTTGGAGGACAGTGGAAAGTTTCTTTTTGGTTAACTACAATAACAACCTTTGTTCAAGTCCTCTACGATGTCAATGTATGCGCCGGAATACACGCACTTCCCGAAGTTGGTGATTTTTGGAGTTATTAATTCAATGCAAACTTTCAAAACAGAAAAGGCAACCGGCGCCCGATGACCTTCCCGACCTCTCCGTTCGGAAGCTTACGAGTTGCGTTTGCAAGACGGACAAGGTCAAACAAAACAAGCTTTAAAAGCATTTCAAGCTCCAAGACTGCTGGGGGGGCGTGGGCGGGGGGGGGGGGGGGGGGGGGGACTTTCCGACGGCATTTCATCACCGGAGCAGAAAGACGATTTATACACGTCGGCGCAATTTGCCCTCGTAAATTGCGGCAACCATCTCCGGAGGATCGCTCGCTCGGCAACGGGCAGCGGCAATTTATGTTGCCTTTTAAAAATAAAAAGTGCACTTGCGCATTAGAGTCAACACTAAACAGGCTCCATAAACACAAATATGTGGACAAAAGTATTGGGACACATTATGCATGCGGGTCACTTCCTGAAGTGGCCCAGGGAGCAATTCATTGTCATGTCTGCTTGGAAAATGGCTGATTAAGCATTAATTAGATCAAGAACGAAAATGGATTATTATTGAAGTATTCAAATACATTTTTGGGCCCATCTTTCCATTTAATGTATCGCTTGAGCACAAAAGTTTGCACACCCCCCCGGTGTCGCATTTTGCAGCGAGAACAGCTTTCTTTGGGGTGGGGAGTCCATTTTGTTCACCCCGCGTGGCCTTTTACGGTTTGTGCAACGGGAACTTCTCAAAGGGCCAACACAAAGTTGGACGCCCGAATGGATGGATGTGGAGGTGCGTCCATATTTGTAGTTCAACGTGGCTGCAGTGCAGGCGGGATGTTGAAGAACATCCACAGCTTTCATTTCAGCCGGCGCCGACTGCGGATGCGTCGGATCCCCCTCAGGATCGCAATAAAAGATGGAGCGAGGAGGAGACAAAAAATAAATAAAATACACTCCCTGAGGTCCGAGGAGGCAATTCCAACATATTGTCTGGTTTGACGAGGTGCCGCGGACGCTGGGACTCATCGAGGCTCTCGGCGGCCCCAAATGAAAAAGAAACTGAAGGCGGCTTTTGTGAACGCGATGCGCACGTCGCGTCGCCGCCGTCGCGCACTCGTCGTCGCACTCGGCAACCAAATTGATCGGAGGGCTCCGCCTTGTCCACAACCCCGAGTTGAAATCGTCACCATTTTTTTTAGGTGACGACACAAAATGGCGTTCTACAAAGCAGCAGATGGAGCAACAAGTCGTAATTGAAAGAAGGTCACATCAAAAAAGAAGAACTGAGGAACATGAGAATTTCCAACCTCGTGGACCAACTGAAGGATGAACTCATTTGCTCCCAAAGACGTAGAAATACGTCTTTTTTCCTTCCTGCGTCTTTTCAGCCTATTATTGAGACTTTTTGGTACACGTTCCTGCACAATTTCATGTGGCTTCGTGAAAGTGGCTTCAGGGGCTCCATTTGGAAGAAGAAAGGACTCCAGAAAATGGCCACAAGGAAGTCAAAACATTTCAAAGCAAAATGGCAGACGTCCTGTGTCTTTTTGGTCTTGAATTTTGGACACTTTTTTTTGTGGAGCTCCTCAAGACAGACAAACTTTACGTTGCTAAATGTGACTTGGCTTTGGGGGCTGAATTTGACAAAAACACGTGGGGTTTTTTTTTTCTCTGTGCATGTAAATGATATCAAATAAGATATGCGAAATTAAGAAAGCACCCGAGCTCCTCGCTGAGCCTTTGATTGCCTCAAGCGGCCCCAAAAAAACAAAAGACATTCATTTTCAGGACCAATTGTCACACCTGACCCTCGTTAAGTGATGGGAATGGACAGGAATTGACCAATGGCGGGCCGGCTACGAAACGCGCCGCCTGGCAAGCGAAAATCTGCTCAATCCGTCGACATTCAGCACGCGAGATAAAAGCAAAGGCGGCAAATCGGCTCATCGTAAAAGTTCAATTTGACTGCAAGTGTTATTAATAGCAGCGAGCGCGCGAGTACGACACTGGGCGGGAAGATCACAAAAATGAAAAGATGAGGATGGCGATGATGATGATGAAAAAGTCTTTGGGGAGGGACTGCAGGAGATGAAGGACGGCGTGTGAATAAAAGATGAAAGTTTGGCCTTAAACTTTCTTCTCAGGCGGCTCGTTAGCGACGGAACGTACGTTAAGAATATTTGCATGACGACAACGGACGAGAACAAGAAAACTCGGGGGGGGCGCCGGCGCTAAAACATTCAAGTAATTTCACTTCATCTTTCATGTTTTTTTGGGGGGGGGTGGGGGGGGTTCAGGAGCTTTGCAGGCCAGTCTGGAAGAAAACGGACGTCTTTTCAACATTTTATGGTCAAGTTTTTTAAGTTGACATTTGGCTGTTTTCATTTTGTATTTTTTTTTCTTTTCAATTTTGTCTTTCTACCTCAATTTTACATTTCAAATCCGACCCCAAACAATTGAACAAACGAGAAGACAAACATCGCAACCATCCAGGTCGTGTCAGGCCGTTGAAATTAGCGGGAGGAACGAACCCAAGGCCTGTTGGGCCTGCCGGTGGATCTGGAAGAGGACGGGCGGCGCCGGCGTGAGCCAGCTGAATGATGCACAGGCGCAGGAACGACATGACAGGCGGAGAAATCAAATTCCCCGCATCGGCATCAGACGCAACCTTGCGACTGCGCTTCCGCCCATCTGCTCCTCCTCTTCATCATCCTCATCATCATCATCATCATCGGATAACTGGAGCTCATCCAACTTTCAAGCTTAAAGGAGCAGACGGGAGCAAAGAAAACATCAAATTGTGGGCACGTCTCGCCGCTTGCTTCGTTGGCAGCCATCTCGGCAATCGCCCTAAAAATAAACCACTCCCACAAATTAAATCCCAATTTCGCTTCAAGTGATGATGAGACCGCGGCGGCTCGACTTTCCGCTAGAAAACCGTTTCCACTCTATTTTATGTTTCGATTCTACAATAGGGTGTGATTGTTATTTACAAATGGCGGTCATTTGTCATTTTTGTTGCAAACAAAACATGCAGATTTGTTTTCCTTGATAGTTTTGGTCTCTCCTCAGTCCGGACCTTCAAAGGTCTCGGTCTTGATACCTCTGAGTCCAGACCCAAATTTCCGATGCTCATCGGTAATAAATAATGCTGAGGTATTGCAAACACTCTCTTTTTACTTTTAACAACAGTTGAACAAACTATTACTCTTCATACTTTGGATCCGCGTGCTCGACATGAAAAAAGAAAAGAAAAGACAAAATGTTGGATTTTTTTGTTTTTTTTTGTCTCGGCCAAATCATCGATTGTCAGACTAAAAGGAGTTTTGTCAAACCCGACAAAATATGTTGCACCGAATCTACGTCGCGATGAAAACATCTATTGGCCAAATGTTCCCGTCTTTGGCCTAAAAACAGCAAGAAAGAAAAAGTGGCAGATCCTTGTTAGCACACGTGGAGTGACTGATGTCCCCCACCTGTCCCCCCCCCCCCCACCTGTCCCCCACCTGTCCTCCACGCGGCTCCCCAGAGATGAGAAGCAGGAGCGACGTGGTGGACAAAGCAATGCCACATCCCCTTTAGCTGCCCCCCCCCCCCCCCCCCGCCGTCTCTCCCTCCCCTCACCCGTGTGGGATATGGAGGCCGACTCATCCCGCAAGATGAAAAGGACCATTGGAGTCTCGCGGGCCCCGAAGGTAAACGTGGTGTGCGTTCACAAGCAGCGCCTGATGCTGCTGACCGGCTATTTAAAGACACAAGCTCAGTGTTTGCGAAGCCCGAAACAAAGCGAGTCCCGGCGGAGGCGACTGCCGTTTCCCGCGCTGTGGGCGGCCAACATTTCATTTGCATCCTCGCCACTCTCTATTTGAGCAAGCAATGGCGCGTCAGATCAAGTCGGCGCGGTTCAAATGTCTCCACCGCCCCGCGGGGGATTTGCATGGCGGCGCTCGCCTCTTCCATGTTTGGCGACGGCTAACACGACGCACGGCGCCGTAAACAAGGCAAATATTGGATGAGAGGAGATCTCCACGCTTCAATACATCTCGTTGACACTTGACGCTCGCGCCCACCCCGGCGCTGGCGGGCCTCTTTTCACGCAAATAAACAGCAGGAATGACTTTTGACACTCGCCGTGTCTCCGCGCCAATGTAACAAATATCAAACATAAACAAGGCGGCGGCCAGAACTTTCCCAGCGCGGAATCTGATTCCTTGGCATTTCTGTCTCGGGGGACAAACGCAAAATGTCAGTGAAGCTCGCGTCGAGACGCCATTTTGCGGCCGGCTTTGGATTCCAGAAAAAAAAAAATCACGAGAATGTCGATTTCCTCAGAGAAGCTGAGCTCAACTTTTGCTTCACTGAAAGGGTTCGAATGGAAAACGAAAGACAATTCTGTATTCATGTTCTCGTGTAAAACTGGAGGACGATTAAAATTCTGCCGGCAAATGCTTCAAACAGCAGATGTTAAAAGATGCAAGATTCATAACAATGAGGAGAAAAGTGCTCGTTTGACAGACAAAAACATCCCATTAGCGTCTCACGAAAAAAGAGCGCGTCTTGTTCTACGAAGACCGTCTGGACACGCAACCACCAAAAAGGAAACATTTGGATCCTTTGGCAGCACTCGGAGTGACGAGACAAACTTTGGAAAATGCCACGACGACACCAAATCCGCCGCTTCCGACCAAAACGGCACACGTCGCCAAATTGGACGTTGTTAAATAAAATGTCAAAAGTTCGTGCCCACAAAGCCAATTAAAATAAAACATGTTTACGAACATTCGGGAGTTTTTCAGATTACACAAAATCATCCTGTTAGCATTTTTTTCATTCCATCCATTAAACTTCGAATAACAATGTATGGACAAAAGTATTGAGACACAAGCCTTAATGAATGAATGAATGAGAAAATAACCCTTAAAAACTCAATCTTATTGAGATAAATGCAATAAATCGAATGCTTTCAACTTTTTAGGAAATGTTGCGAAAAGTTCTGTTCCATTTCTGGCATCCTGCTTTAAGCTTCAAAAGCGAAGCTTTAAACGGCAGTACATTCGTTTTACATGATTCGCCATCATTAGAGAATCGTCATCATCATCATCATCATCATCATCATCATCATCATCTTCATGCCGGCAAGCAATTTTGCTGGCGGACAACAGCAGCGCCGGAGTCCCCGCCGCGGAGCAATGAGCCGCGGCCAACCGGATTAGGGCTCGCCATAATGGATGAATCTTCATGGACGCACTTTGGAGACGAACAACTCGTCCCAACAAGATGGCGTGACAAGGCTTGAAAATGAGTCCTTCCACAGATGATGATGATGATGATGATGATGATGATGATGATGATGATGATGATGATGATGGTCTCAATGTTAATAAGATGACGTCATAGCATGTTTATATTGGTCTAACCGTAACCCCTAACCCCAAACCGTACTCCCTACTTCAATCACGAACCCTCACATTTTCCTAACCCTTAAACTCCAAACTTGACCCTAAACTAACCTCCTGAACTCGACTCTCACCCGTAACCAAATTGTACCTTAACCTAATCCAGCTAACCCAGACCGCCAAATCCGTAAAGAAAACTCAAAATCCCCAACTCTTATCTTGATCCCGAGCCCTGTCCTAACCCCAAACCTTTCCATAGCGTGGTCTAAACTCGAACCCCTAATCATTTACCTCTAAAGGCGATCTACCAACTTTAACTCTCGCTCCTTAAACCTAAGCCTGAATTTAAATAAAACCCGAACCCCAACGACAAGATGCTCAAGGACATTAGAGAGCAAAAGATTCCATAAATGGAGTCATGGATATTTGATCCCGTCTCGAACCTTCCTCCCGACTTCAAAAGCAGCTCATGACTGATTTACAGCAGACATTTTGCTTGGCAGGGAAGTGAACTTTAAACCCAGCAGGGGAGCGTCCAGCTGACAGTCAGGTCGGCCTGCCTGATGTTTGATTAAGAAGCACGTTGACCTTTCCGAGACGTCGGCGGCGGCGGGTGCGCGTGGGGGGGGGGGGACGGGGGGGGCTGAAAAAGGAGGACGCACTCTCGCCCGACAGCCTCGCAGTCTTGAAGCCTCTCATTATATCCCAATTCTATCAACGTGTGCAGCTTCTCTCGCGCCCGTTTGCCGGCGGGAAGAAAAATGGAAATGTCACAGATTGAGCAAGATGTCCTGGCGGCGGAGAGCGTCGGGGGGGCAAAAGGAGGTTCGACGGTCGGAAGGTTAAGCGAGATGAAAGGGAGCGACATCAGGCGCGCGTCTGCGCAAAGCCATTACGAGCCGAGTGGCGGGCGGGCGGCCTCGCGCCGCCTTCCTTGCCAATTACAGCCCAAAGGTGCGAGAGCAGCACTAAAACGGGACATCCGTCAATCGCAAGAGGCTCCGAGTACGTCTCCGCTGACGTCTCGTCCCAAAATGACAATCCGCCTTCGCCGTCTCGTGCGGCGTGATCAATTGGACTTTGACGACGCTTCATCATTTTCTGGGCCCAGCTGCGGGTACCATTTCATACAATAGACATTTCCGGATACTTGATTTGGCGCACAATCGAGATCCAAGACAAGAGCTGGATTAAAAATCCAAACCTCATTTCAAAACCCCTGCAAACTTCCAAAACGTTTCCAAGGACGTTCAATATGATGACAAGCGGCTGCTGGACGCCGACTTCGGCGGCAACTTCCTGTTTGGAGCTCGGAAATGACTTTTGCTACGTTGTTGAGTGTCATCTTAGTGGCCCAGAGGCGTCCAAATCCGGTCCTGCAGGTTTTGGAGGTTTCCCTCTTCCAACACAAGCGGATTCCGATCAACAGGCTTCATTCAGGCTTGCGCAGAGCTTGCTGATGAGCTGACCCGGGACCAGCTGTGTTGGAGGAGGGAAACATGCAAAACCTGCAGGACTGCGGCCCTCCAGGACCGGACTTTGACACCTATGTAGGATGTCAAAATGGCAACAAGAGCACGAGAGTGCATTGGCTCAATAACGGCTCAGGAATTGTCCCACAAAAACATATGCAAGTAAGTCCAGGATCAATGCGGATTTTGAAAATGCAAAAGGTCAAATAGAAAAAGAATACATTAAAAAAAAGGAAGAAAATAAAACAGAAAAAGACCCCGAGGACCACACAAGGAATAAAAGTGGGTCTTAAGACGAGACAAGACGCAAAAGTGGGTCTACAGAGTCTTTATATATATTAACAAAAATACAAAGTAACTACAGAGAGCAGGGCCAGATTCAGAAGAAGACCCTGGATGGGGAAACCTTGACTAAGAACCTTGAGCAGGCTGGACACAATAGAAACCTCAACAAGAGTGTCCCGTCAGTAACTCCCACTAGGGGGCAAGGCACAATTCGATTATGACAGAATAAAGGCCTATATGACAAAATAATACAGGATTAGCATCACTAGGGACAAACACGGGACCATAATAACACTTTCACCCATAAAACGATTTCAGCCTTTTCAGGCTAACAATATAGCAACTGTTGCTTTTCAGAGCAAATCTCAACGACAACAACTCGATTTGGATAAAAGTATGAGCACGGCAAGCAGCGCCATTGTTTGGCCGCACCTTCCACGACCGTTTGGCTTTCGTGCGCTTGCCGCCGACAACTCGCATTGCTAACCTGCTCGCTTCATTTGCACATAAAAGGAGCCCGCAAGACGCCGACCAAGGAGCTGCGGTCCTCGGCATCGGCGCCGAAACCATCAGAATTCTTCTCCTGTGTTCTGATGCACCGGCAGTATAAATAAGCGCGCGAGCAGATTGGAGCCGACGGCGTAGCCGGCGAGCATCTGCGCCATCAGCGGGGATCGGCAAACGGGTCCAAGGAGGCCGCATTCGTTCGGCTTCACTGACGCCAAACGGCAGCTCGGCTGCATATCAACCGAGCGGCACCGTTTGAAAAAGCAAAAGCGCAAGTAAAAAAAAAAAAAAAAAAAAAAGTCTATTCATCTCAACTGTCAATTCTACACAACATCCATTTTCCTTCATTTGCTGGCATGCTTTGGTCTTTTTGTCCTTCCGACTTGGGATGGCCGCGGAAGCGTCAGCGTCAGCGTCAGAATTCATGACTCAAGGCTGCACAATCAGCGTTCGGCATCAACTGCAACTTTCAACACCTCTTCCATAATCGGGACTGAAATCTAGGGAATATCGGTATCGGCCTTTTTACAAATCGGAAGGCTGACATAAAGTCAATCTAAAACTATTTTAATCTCAGGGAGCTATTTAAAAAAAAATCAGTGAACTTCTGACATTAAAACAAAGAAATGTGAAAGTTTAAGATTTCAGGTATTTTTAAATTTGGGGGGGGGGGGGGGGGGATACTGTAAAAAATCCAAAGAGTCAGGGCTTAAGTTTCCAATGAACTTTTTAAGATGTCCTAATAATCTTGGGAGCTCCCTGAAGGTTTTTTGTTTTAAACTGAAAACAAACATCGGCTTCAAATATCGCTCATCGGCCTCCTTGATCATCGGCATCGGTATCGGCATCGGTATCTGCCCTGAAAAAAAAAACATCTCAACTCCAACCGAATGTGCCGATCATGACGTTTAAGCTGCAGCGCGTCGTTTCCCGCAGCTCAACAAGTCAACATTAGACAAATTTAAAGCGAGACACGTTCATTCCCGTGCAGTCTTTACTCGGCTGGTTGCGACTTCTAACGAGCTGCATCGCTCGCATCTGAACGTTTCGAGAAAAACGCGTAATTGTGCGGCGAGAAAATGGCCACGAGGCCTTCAGAAGACCTCCGATGAGATCAAATGAATCTCGAACATGCACAAAATGATTCAAAATAAATCAGCAGCGCCGATTGAGGACGTGCGATTGTTGGCTGAAGCAGCCGCGAGCTCGTTTTCCCTCCAGTGCTGAGGCAGCGCGCAGCAACAGGCGCTCGTTCCTCATCAGTCCGGCTCCCTTTAATGATCTCATTAGACAGCCACTACAAGGGGAGATGGGGGGGGGCGTGTCTTAGTGGAGCGGCGGGCGCGAGCGCTGGTGGCGTCTTGTCACGGAGGCGACCGAACACAAGCCGGCGCTTACGCGCAAGATGGACGCGGCGGCGGCGGCGGCGGCACGGGAGAGAAGCTCATTGAATTCTCGGGCCTGCTCCCCCGCAGATCATGTGACACAGCGCATTGGACGCCGCGAAACGCAATTCCACGTGGCAGCTTCCCCGACTTTCTTGGCAAGAATTCAAGCGCTGGCTGAGAAGTCATAGACAAAAAGTGCTTTTGCAACATCAGGGAAAAAAACAACAGCGGCATTTATTTCCCGCGTGCGTGCTTAAAATCGTGCAGCTTAAACAAGCAACAAAGGCGCATTTTTAAAACCTTCATTGGCCACCAGCTACCCAATTTCCGGCGTCGACCTACAACCATACAAGTGACCAACTTAACTATCTATCTCCATTACCTACCCTAGCAACAGACCAACCTCTTGACTGATCAACTATCTGTCACCCGACCGAGCAGCTTTCGACTGATCAACGTATTGACAATTCTTCAACTCAACTATCCACCGGCCTACTAACTACCCGAGTTGAACTCACAACCATCACCCTGTTGTAACTGCCGAACCAAACAACTAACCTAACTACTGACAGAACCACCTTATGCACTATCAACCAACTGATCAACCCAACTACTAAAAAGCAAAATCAACAAACTGACAAATTAACTAACTTTCTAACTAGCAACTGTAGCTACTGTGCCTAGCAAGTAGCAAGCAACCATACCAACAAATTACAGTACCTACCTACCAACTAACCAAACAACCTACATTCTGGCCCTGCTCTTTTCTTCCTCATTTCACTTTTTTTAAACTCCAAATACCAACCTACATACTTACCAACCACACTAACCAACAGGGCTTTCTCTCCCTTTTTTTTTTTTACCCCACTACCCACTTAAGAACCAACTAACCAGACTACCAACCACTACAACCAAGCTATTTATCATCTGAAGTGACTGTTAACTACACCTAGTACTAATATATAAACCTACCACCTACCGAACACTTTTTTGACCTACATAATTAGCTTGCCGATTAAGTGAACAAACCCAATTAGCAAAAGATCCCGAAGCAACCAACGGCGCTCACGACCCGCAGCGAGCTTACCAAAACAAACCCTGCTAGCCGGCCGCTACTCGGCTCCTGAAAGGTGGAAAAGAATGGAAAGCAGAATTTGGGCATGACGCCATGACAGCCGGCAGGCCGGGCACGTATTCGTGTGCCCGCGAAATGCGCAAGCAGCGAGTGGCGCGAGTAAGAGGCGTGAGAGGCGCGTCATCAACAAGTGTGACAGAAGTGTTCGGGGGGAAAAACCGCCAAACCTGCCCGCAGTCCTTCCTTTTCATTGGAACGACAGCGCGGCCCCCCCCTCGGCAAGCCGCCGCCTTTAATGGCAATTGATTAGCTGTGGATTGGAGAAGCCGTTGTCGCCTCCTTCTTAACCTTTGCGTCGTTGATCAAGGTTAGAAAGAGCCACAAAGTCATTCATCGTTCTTCACGTACAGGATTATTCATATCGCAAAAATCGTGAAATACTCACATGAATACCATGAAACGTTTTCAGGGAGATCGCCAAAAATATCATATAAATACATGTCATGTTTTTGTGTATTTTCAAGTAAAGCTACGGATTTAGAGTGAAACCAATCAATATTAATCAGGCACTTGAGACAATTCAAATCTTACCTTCTTGTCTCGTTTGTCTTTGTACTGTGTTATTAACACGCGTTTTGCACATTCCCCCCCCCCCCCAGAAGTTACATAACTACCAACCTACTTACTACTGACCGACTTAACCACCTGACGCTATCAACTGACCTACGTAGCGGCCAATTAACTACCAACTGAACAACTTTGCTATTTACAGTACACTACCTAAATAGACCAAATACCAACGTTACCATTTACTAACCGATCCATAGTATTTACCTAGCTACCAACTGACTGAGCAAACAAGCAACTAACGACCCATCAGTTAACCAACCTACCCATTTTCAGTGCCTAACTACCTACTAACCCGTCTGCATTATTTGCCTACCTAAGAGACAGAATGCATTTCAGTTATTTCCATGCCTTCCGACTAACCCGGCTAACAAGCGACGGGTTGACCTAAACTACCAAAGGAACGACCAACCGACGTACCCTATAACTTACAGACCGGCCAAACTCATTACAAAGTGCTCGACCAATCGACGGAGCTTACATACCGACTGGATCGACCTCCCTACAAATTGACTTAACCACTGACCGAGCAACTAGCGACCGAGCTAACTAGCGACCGAGCTAACTAGCGACCAACCTGCCTACCTGCCTAAGACCTCGTGTAATATTCTCTCAGTAGACGTTCAGGATAGTAACAAATGTTCGTTCTATGATTTTGGACGGCGAAAAATGACCAAATGGGAAGTTGACGGCGACGGATCACGTTCACGTCTGCAATGTCAACTCGCACCCGACCAATTTTGTCCAAGAAACGGACAATCGATACTTCAGCAAAGGTTTACCCAGCAGCGGTTATTGCGCACTCCTCTTGGTCTTATCTAATCAGGAGACGCCATCAGATCCTGCCGTTTGGCGTCATCGCCTTCACCCCAACCAAACGGACCGCCCACGCGCTCGCCCTCCGCCGCATCGTCGCCGCCATTACCTCAGCGGGCTTCTCCATTCCAGCGCGGCGCAGCGCGGCGCAACACCTCCGGGGTGTTTTCCGTTCTCATTTTCAAGTCGTCGCCAACACAACCCCCGACGGACGCCAGCCCACGTGGCGGGCGCCTCGTCCGCAAGCGCCGCAAGCGTCGGAGGCGCATCCCTCCCTCTTATTCTTCGCAGACTTCCTGGTGAGAAACAACACTTTGCCCGTCCCGTCCGCACGCTCACCGGCTGTAATAAATCCGTCAAAATCCAAAAGGATCGGCGGGCCGCACAATCGCCTGGCAAGGTCGCCGCTCGCTAAACCTCCGGAGGTCACATCCTTCACAGTCGGCGGGAAAAAGTCCGCTGACGGAAGGCGTCGCTCATTCATAACAACAACGATTGCGCAACGTGCAAAAAAGACGGCCCGCGGGCCACGGCGACGACGCGCGTTGCCGGACGGCGCCAGAGTCCGTTTAGAAATTCCAACCAATGTGGGGCTGCTGGTGCGTTCGCTCGCTCGCAAGCTTTCTCGGGAGCTTGTTTCAAATTCCATCCATCCATCCATCCATTTTCTGTACCGCTTGTCCTCACAAGGGTCGCAGGGGTTGCTGGAGCCTATCCCAGCTGGCTTCGGGCAGTAGGCGGGGTACACCCTGTACTGTCCATCCATCCATCCATCCATTTTCTGTACCGCTTGTCCTCACAAGGGTCGCGGGGGTTGCTGGAGCCTATCCCAGCTGGCTTCGGGCAGTAGGCGGGGCACACCCTGAACTGGTTGCCAGCCAATCGCAGGGCACACAGAGACGAACAACCATACTCACAATCGCACCTATGGACAATTTGGAGTGTCCAATTCACCTGCCATGCATGTTTTTGGAATGTGGGAGGAAACCGGAGTACCCGGAGAAAAGCCACGCAGGCACGGGGAGAACATGCAAACTCCACCCGGGAAGGCCGAAGCCCGGACTCGATCTCGCAACCTTTGCACTGGGAGGCGGACGTGCTAACCAGTCAGCCACCGTGCCGCCCGTGTTTCAAATTCCTCGGAGGGGAAAATAAATGAGCATCATCACATGACAGTTGCCTTTTTTTTTCTTCATCTATTTTCTTTGACGGGGTTCGAATGTTTAGCGAAAGGCGACAAAATAGGAAGAAAATAGTTTTGGGGTGCGGAAGGAACGGCCGTTCGCTGCGAGCTTCGGAAAAAAAAATCTCCATCAAGTATTATCGCTCTCTCGAGTCCATTTGATGCGCCAACAACACATTTAAGTCTAAAACAAAAAAAAAAAGAGAAAATCCATCAGCAGTAACAAAGAATTCTGCTTTTGTGCAGACTTTCGTCAAATCCGTAAAACCAACTTCACGCCACCCGTGCCGGTGTCGTCATCGGCATTTCTCGGCGCACCTTTTCCGCGCCTCCTGAGGTTTTAGTCTCGCAGGCAGATGACGCCGCGACCCCTGCAAAGTTCAGGTGTGCCTCTTCGCACCACCATCTCTGATGACCCGCTTTCTTTATTTCAAAAACCTTCCATCCCGATCGGCGTCCACGACAAACGTGAGTTGCCGGTCGTCAGGAGGCGAACCGATGCGGCGGCTTTGCTCGCTTCGCAGCGTTTACAAACGATTGCGTTACGAAAGACATCGGCATCGATTGCTTGATATTGCGACCCTCGCTGCAACCGGCTCGGGGCGGCAAAACGCAATTGACGACAAGAAGCGAAATCTGCGACGTCCACGTGGCAACTTGACACGAGAGGAAAAAGTCAGCCAAAAAATGGCAAACCATCAAATATCGACAAAATAAAACCCGACCAGTGAGAATTGAGAACAAGCTGACACAATCTTCCGGTCGGCACCGGGATCTTCACGCTCCAAATGCAATCACTCCAAAGTACAATATTACTCAAACTCAAACATTTAAAGACGCAATACGAATGCCACGTTTGACATTTAGCAAGTATTCACGCTCGCTTCCACTCAACTGGACGAGATTAAGCAAAATCACGAGCCCATAAAGGAAGACAAAACTTTCTTGCAGTGGCATTGACGTGAAAGGACAAACATCTCCTCTGTAGCAAATGGCACCCAAAACCGAACCAATTGCGTCATGACACACGTTTTGACATACAGACCCCCCCCCCCCCCCCTCCCAAAAAAAAAACCCCATGCTCGCTTTCCATCCCGCGCTGGAGAACAATCCAAAGCAAAAGCTCGCAACTCACCATCACGTTGCCTTGCATCTTGGCCGTCTCGATCAGGTTCCGCTCTTTCATGCTGGGTTTTGCCCGCAGAGCTTCACTCGCGTGAGCCGTCGGTCACGCACGCGCGAAACAAGAAGCGACGCGCGGCGCGGGACGCGGGACGCGGGTGGCTCGCTGACGGGGCTCCGGTTCCGGTTCCGGCTCCGGCTCCGGCTCGATCGGCTTCTTCCGTCTGCGGTCAGCTCAGCTCAGCTGCGCCGCGCGCTCCCGCTCCCTACCCTGAATACAAAGCCAGCCAGCGCGCGTGCACGCGACACCAACCGACGTGATTTACGCGCGCGAGAAGGGGAGAGCGTGTCGCGCGTGCACAATGGGTTGTAAGGCTGTCACGTGCTTGAATATGGGGACGCAGGAGAGAAAATATTTCAGACAATACAAAGCAGCCAATATTTCAATTGGTTTTGACTTTATCCAATGTCTTTATCATTATTATTATTATTCAATGGTTTGTCGTGGTTTCATCGAGCGACTTTGCTGTCAAACATTTACACTCGGCGGTGACGACGCAAGCGAGTTGAGGGGAGTCGAACTCATTTGAATTCCCGGGGGCCGCTTTCACCCAAATGTGATCTCAAGTGGGCCTAAAAACAGGTCCAAACAGTTCCTGCACATTCTGAAAAATACGCCTTCATCTTAACAAAAAACGTAAATATAAAATGGTTGCATCAAATCCCGAGTCACAGACAAATTTTAAGTGGTCGACCACCAGTGGACAAAATTAGCAGCGATTTTTCATCGGAGTGACCGACTGCAGTTTTTTCCTCATGGGTCGGATCGGAGGCCAGTTATGGCCCGCGGGCCATATGTTTGATAACCCTGCTGTAGCCAGTAGAGGAGCGCAGGTGACAAGACAACGAAAACAGCGATATTATACATACAGTACATATGTCGAATGAAACCTCATTATTTGTGAGGTGAAGTTACAAAACTTCGATTTTGACCGGAAAAGAAAAATATATAGTTGTATTTGTTCCTTCACCAAGATTGTAAATGAAATCATTTCCCCCAATGAAATGACGTCATCCGTTCCAAAACCGAGCGATCAACTGCCTCGTAGACACTAAATCTGTCATCCCCCCCCCCCCTAAAAAAAAAAATTTCTCATGACTTCTTGACACCACAAAATTGCGCAACTAAATGAAGCTCCACCCTTTATTTTAACATCGCCACAAGACCGCGCCAAAGCACCACTTTTAGAATTTGGCCTGAGCACAATTACAGTAAATGAGTTTTGCAGTGAAAAAAAAAAGGAATGCAAATTTGCTGTTTTTTCCTCCTCAACATGCACAATGTAAATAAATGTATTTTATGACGTATTCAAACGAGCCTCAAGTCTGAAATCTGGTGAAGCAGTTGAATGACACGCAAACAACATTTCATGGTCACGCTGCCTTTGACCACCATTAATTGGTGACATTTTGTGTTCGCGGTTGAAATTGAAAGCACTTTAGCCGTCGTTAGTGGCCTTGAGAATAAAAAGACGGGCGGGCGGGCGGGCTCGCGCACACGCACACGCACGGCACCCCCGCACCCAGCAACCCTGACTTCAGCTCAGCCCGCTCTATAAATCAATAACCCTCAAAGTCTGAATTTAGACAGTGCATTAAAAGCCGTGATGGTAAAACAGCGGCTGGAGAGACGCGAGAAGTGCAAATTTACACGCGGCACATCAATCCCACTCGGTCAGGAAGAGAGCAGAGTGGGGAGGGGAGAGGAGGGGATTCATTACATGTGAGTAACGGTGTCAAAACAAGCCGGCGGGGGGGGGGGGGGGCACTCCAGCTGCAACGCCGACAGCAGACAGATAGCAGCTCCGCTAGCTGTCGGCCGCCGCCAAGCGCAAAAGTGCAAAGTTAAAAGACCCTCCGAATGCTCGGCGAACGTCAACATCGGCGGCGAAGGCGAAGGCCTTTTCGGCTTGCTGCGAAAGGAGAAGCGAGGAGAGATGGCAGCCTGGCTCGCTCCGGAGGTCTGCAGGCGGGGAAAAAAAGGGTCTGGAAAGTTGACAGCCGGGAAAGCGGCCAAGACGCGCGGGAGCTGCAGGAGGCCTGCGGAAATCGGCTTCGACGCAAGCGCCGCCTGATGGCGACGTTTGGGCTAAAGCAGACCAAAAAAATCTCAAATTCAGGAAATGGAAAGTTACCAAAAGAGGCTGCGACAGTCGAACTGAGGAATAATCCGCTTGCACAAGTCTGCACACCCTCTTAGACATGAGATGCGACTGTGTATGAAATGAACATGAAGTCACATCCAAACTCATAAATGAGAGTCAGCACACACAATCACAAATCAAGTTCAGCTGTTCAAGTAAGGTTTTTTTTTTTTTTTTTTTTTCAGTGTTGGGTTTGCACCAAACATTCATTTTGCAAGTCTGGCCCAAAAACGTTCGAAGAGGATATCACAAAAATCCGCAATTTAAGCAGGGGTGTGTAGACTTTTTATATCCACTGTAGGTTGGTAGAAGTAGAACATTTATCCTTTCTTATCAGAAAAGTCTATTCAAATTCTCTAAACACGGGTCAAAAAATAACCCCAATTGAGTCAAACTCAGACTTTTTGGGTTGGATCAATTGAATAATCCACAATTCGCCGATAATGCGGACGCGGCTCAACGACGGAGAGACGGAAGCGCCCACCTCAGGTCATCGGATATCGAGCCATCTCCTTTAAGAAAGCCAAATAAGTTGCGTTTGTATCAGACAGGAGCCAAACATTGTGGCTTTTCAACGCGGCGTGAGTTTGCTCGTACCTTGACGGAACTTTTTTTACCTAATAAAAGCAATTTATCATTCACTATCTTGCATCTCAAACATCTCGCATGATTCCTCTTAAAATGAAAGTCAAATGCCAGCCTCACGTCTCCCTCATTTGTTTGGCAGCGTCGGGCTGACCTTGCCCGCCCCGAGCCGCCGTCGAGGACGGATCGTTACCGCCTCTAATGAATTCGGCGGCGGGAAAGGAAAAAAATGAAAGAAAAAGTCCGCGCCTTCATCTCGCAGCCTCCGAGCGGGGGGTCTATTAGCGCTAATGCTACCACATGCGGTTCTGCGGAGGTATTAGGGAACATCTCGCGATTGGCTCATAAAACTTTGTCGGGACAAGAACTTCAATTGTGATGACACAAACGCTGTAAAAAAAGATCACTCCATAATCAGCAAATGATATCCTAAACAAATACACGCACGCACGCACGCACGCACATACACATACTCACCCACACACACACACACACACACAAAAAAAAAAAAATATATATATATATATATATTAAAAAAAAAAAAAAAGAGCAATGATGATGACATTTCCGAATGAACAATACTGAGCTCTTAGAAAAAAAGAAGAAAAAAAAAAAATGATATCCTGAGATCTCAGGATATCATTTGTGGGCCAAGACTGTAATTATTTTCCAAGCGGAAGGAACTTGTCGGTGGCCCGCGGTGTGAATTCTAATGAAACAGTTGGCTGGAGCAGCGGCCGTTTGGCAGGAACTTGGACGAGGTTCGCAGCTTTTAACCCGCGACTGCGCACGTGAGAAAACAACTCGACGCAAAGGTGCAAAGTGAAGAACTGAAACGTCAAAGTCAACTACGGGTGCGCCGTCACAATTTTCTGCCCCAGTCCCGATTTTTAATAAGCCGATTGCAATATTTTTTTTTCCCTTCACAACCAACAGCGTACACCTTTAATGTTCCCGATTTTGTTTTATTGAAAACATTGAACCTGTGAAACTAAACGCACGGGTTGTTTTACCTGCACGTGATTTTGTTATCTCAGATAAGATGCTGACTTTTTCTTTGAAGGGATCAGCCCTTCACCTAAATGACAGAAAATCGGCAGCAATACCGATTTTGACCGATCCATTGGCACACCCTTCATGTTGACCTTTATGTGCAAAGCGATCACTGCCGGCAGGAGTTCGTCACAACTCGATTCCTCCGCGACAACGGAGCGTTATTGAAAAAGGTGTACAAATGGGAGGGTTCCGGTCTGAGACTTCATAACCGTTCCAATCATTATTAATGACGTTACTGGCACAAGACGCGTCCAATTAGAAAAAGGCAACATTCAGCAGATGAAGCTTTTAGTCATTGTCAAGCGCGCCGGCGTGAGAAGCGGAAACATTTTGCCGCTCAATAAGCGGCTGGGCTGGCTAATGAAAAAAGATGAGGCGTTTAATAAGATTGGGGACGGCGCCGCACTTGTTGCCCGGCGCGCTCGCCGTCCTCGGTCAACATTTACGTTAAAGTCCGACCGTGGCGTCAACAGACCGTTAAATGATGAAACCCGGTGGCGGCGTAACGCTAGCAAGTATTAAAGTTGACGGATGGCTCCATTAAGTGAGGCCGGTGGGGAATCGAGGGGGGGGGGGGGGTATAACAAAATAATAGCCACTTAGCGTTTGCCGGCTAGCTAGCTTGCTAGCTAACTGTCACGTCGCTGTGGTGCTCAAACTTAAACACATGGAACACTTAACAGTTTATTAGCTAACCAATCATCGCAACAAGCTAGCGAGGGCAAGCTAGCCGTAAATGTTCCAAATTCCTAAAAATTTGATACAGTAAATACATCAATCTGTTTACATTTGGATATTTTTGCCCCTTTTGAGAAATTTCTCAAGAAAAAAGCCACACGTTTCTTTCTATTCGGTGAAAATCTGACTGAACGAGCACCTTTTCAAACTACAACCAACTCCCAAAAATGTTGCCTTTTCTCTACACACTCTAAACTTGCATGAACAGTTTATAATAAGTACCTTTCGGCCCCGGTATGCCAAATGATGAGAACGCTTTTCAACAAAATGTAAAAACATTCTTGGAAAAATATTTGCATGGTCATAATAAAAGCACAAAGCTGTGAACACGCATGCTAGCTTGGCAATGCTAAAAACGGCAAGAGTCTTCTTCATTTTGCTTGGCAGAAGATTTTATTTGCCCGTTCATTTCATTTATCTGTCATATTGTCATAAAATTGTCGCCATCGTGTGTCATCGGCGAACGCGACGCGTGTCATCCTCTGGGGAACATCTGCGCCTTTCAAATCTTTCATTCGCACGCCGCGCACCGCGCGCGCACGGCGATATCTCTTCTGCGAACGCACATTTGTGAAGATTAACTACGGGAATATTCTTTGCCGCCTGATAGCGGCGCCGGCCCATCGCGGCACACGAGGTGCTTTGTGGGCCAACAGCGCGGCCATCAATCGGCAGTGTCGGAATCTGCCTGGGAGAATCGCCGCTCACATGCAAATCAGCGGCGGGAAATTTGCAGAAAACGGCAGAATGAGGAGGAAGATATCGTCAGCCCAAAATGGCGACAGGTTGGTCTGAACTTTTGAATGGTTATTCTTTTAAGGGATGTTCAGGAACACTTTTTGGGACCGATAGCAGTACGAGTAATCGCTCCGAGTACTCGCCGATACCGCCAATACTTTTGATCTATAAAATTTTATCGAACAAAACTTTTACGACAACAGCTTTCTGACAGGTGATGATTGGTTGTATAGCGCCAACTACTGCCTGCTGTGGAGTAATTACTCATTGTCAGATTTTCTTCGCCTTAAGTACGGGTGGCTGGTATCGGCAACTCCATGAGTACTGTACCTGATACCGGGAAAAAAAAGGCCAGTATTAACTTATTACCGATACCTGGTCGGGCCGACCCATTCATCGGTCGGCCGATTACGACCCTTCAAACATCGGCCAAAAATAATCGACCAAATAGACTTTTTTTTTCTTTTTTACAAACCCACATTTACACAAAACACTGATAAACATAAAGTTTTACGCGAAAAACGAAAGTATTGGGAAAAACACAATATGCAAATCTGCGAGTGTCGTTTTAATTTGTAATCGTGATCAGACCGCTCCGCGAATTGCGTATAATATCATGCATTATAAATAGATTTGTCTTTTATTAATCGGCTAATTAATCAGTATTCTATTTTTGCCAAAAAATGCTATGTGCATTGGTCTAAAAATAAAAAATAACAGTCGGGCCCTAATACCTGGCACAATTATTTTTAGGCAACACTATTTTAACGCCATTATTGACAAACTCGTTTACAAAGTATAAATACTCGTGTATTTATGTAATTAACAATGACCTTGCCCATCTGCGCATAATCAAAATCAGCTGTGGCGCTTGAGTCCCACTAATTGGATGCACGAGAGAGACGGATAGAAAATGAAATCAACAAGTCTGACTTGCATCATCTGCGACGGCGGAAAGAAAGTCATGAAGGACGGCGTCCACTCGGACGTGACGATTTGTCTTCACGTCCGAGTGGACGCGTTGCGGCTGCGCAACGTCCTCACTTGGAATGCGTCCCCGTATGTTCGTCCCTGGGAAACATCAATATTTAAGAAAGACAAAGTAAACGCATACAGTCGAGAACGCCGCCATTTGTCAAGTCAGCCCATATCGCCTGCCGCCAGCTGCCGAGAGCGCGCGCGCGCGCGCACGCACACACGCGAGTATGAATGTGTTTGCAATAAATCGAGAAAATTGCCTGCGTCTGAATGGCGGAAATGGGATGGAGCGCAGTTACAAGTCAATACAGTGCTGCCTTGACTTACAAGTTTAATTCACTCCCCGTCCAAGCTTGTAACTCAATTTACTTAGCAATTTTGTGCAATAAAGGGAAATCAAATAATATGACTCCATTGCAGCCCTTCTGAAAAGCAACACAATTTATTGTGACGGCTCAGAACTTGAAAAACGTGTCATTATTCGGGGCACCGCTTTAATTCCAGCTAAATGTCATCCACGCCATTAGAGGGTGCACACAAGGCGCAAAAGTGCAGATTGCTGCATATTTAACCTATAAAATAATAATAATAAAAAATAAAAAAAACGAATACAATGCAGGATACGATGAGGTGATTGTTAGCAAGGTTTGTGCCAAACGCTTCCTTTGTAATTATCACCACAGGCTACAAGCGCTAACAAGACCAAAAGCTACAAAACTTCCTGCTGCGTGGCTCACATCAACACATTTTTTTTCTTTTTTATACATTTAAAGAACAAAAGCAGAAAATAATGAGCAAGCTGGAGAGTTACAGCGCAGGATACAAAGTTGTGTGGCGCTGAAAACAACAAAGCGCACAAGCAGGGAATCGATCAGCGATCAATAACAATTGGCCGGCGACCATTAATATTAAATATGCCGAGACGGCAAAGATTTAAGAAGCCAAAATCGGGTCAACTTTTAATTCTCGGCTCATCGTGAAATATGATCAATATTTTTTTAGACTAAAGAAGCCCAAAGACAACAATAGCCATACTTGGCATTTTCATAAAACAGAACGCAAAGTTTCATCAAAAGGCAGAATCCATAAAGAAATCACCTCCAAACATGGCGGTTAGCATGTTAACATTTCAGTTAGTACCTTTTAAAAATGCTTCCTTACAGCAGACCACATTCTGCATCAATATTCCGTTTACCATCTTGCTATATGCTAGCATGCTATCAGTAGCCATGCTAGCATATAGCAAGATGGTAAACGGAATATTGAACCATTTAAACGGGGATTAGCTCAAATGCTAGCATGCTATCAGTAGCCATGCTAGCATTTGAGCTAATCCCCGTTTAAATGGTTCCCCAACACGTGCTTGTCAAATCTTTATCAAGCTGCCTTACTGCTTTCTCCACTCAGGCTAGCATCTTGCTATATGCTAGCATGGCTACGGATAGCATGCTAGCATTTGAGCTAATCCCCGTTTAAATGGTTCCCCAACACGTGCTTGTCAAATCTTTATCAAGCTGCCTTACTGCTTTCTCCACTCAGGCTAGCATCTTGCTATATGCTAGCATGCCAACTGTTAGCATGTGAGCTATCCTCTTACTTAAAAAAAAGAAAAAAAAGAATCTGACCACAGGGCACAACGTCTTATTGCTCTACTCGGGTTGCCATCTTGCTATTTGTTAGCAACTGTTAGCTTGTTAACTTTGCTTTATTTGTTTTTTTTTATTTGTTAATTTAACAGGCAGGCAAAGTCATGTGACTAAATGTGAAATAAATATTTGGTTTATCGCCAGTGTTGAGCAGAAATACATCATTTGTGGACGACTTTAGCAGTTCTCGAAGAATAAGCAAAAAAGCGATGAGAGAAATTGAATATTCCTGCGCTTTGTCGCCGTGGACCAAAAAGTCTGCCGTCTTTCAGCGATTATCGTTCCACGTCAACACTTATTGATTTCCGCTCAGCACACGTGAAGACAAATGGCAACGTTTGCAGTCATATCACACAACGCGGCGGAAAAACACAACACGTCGAACGCATCTGATGCAAAAACAAACAAAAAAAGAGAAAGAGAAAGAAATCAAGTTTGAAGCGTAATAATGACGAGGAAGGCGATGGCGGTGGGAACGCAATCGTTAGTCGTGCCGCATTCGCATCATTCATCTGCAGCGTTGCTGCTTCTTTTTTTTTTTTTTGCCTCCTCCATATCTGCTTTAACAATTTGCTTTTCACACTCAATAAAAGATGAATAATACCGCCGGAGCTGTAAAAACGTTATTTGCACGTCTATATGTTTTATGGCGCTGTAAATATCGCAGATGGAGGGAGGGAGCTTTTTTATCTGCTGGCCCGGGAACGCAAAAGTAACAAAGTAACAAATATCCAACACAACACGAGCGTAAGCAAGGAAGAGGCCAAGAGAACATTGATGAACATTTCTCAACAAGCGCGCGCACGCACGCGCGCACGCACGCACGCACGCACAAGACACAAGGATTAAGCGTCCCGCCTCGAAAGCTTCACTTTTTCACGACTTTTACTGTGACAAATATTCCCAGGATGTCTTTTTGGTTACGATTCGCTGCAAAAGTGATTGTTGCTTATGTCGTTGAAAAGCTTTAGAATGCGAAAGATGCGAGTGTGAGATGATCCAAAATTCAGGAACATCTTCAACTGTCATCAGAATCAAATGAACAGCGATCCTCCAAACATATTCCAAAAAAGTGATGATGATGATGATGATGATGAAGGCAACGACCATACAGATTTCCACGGCTAATTGGCCGCGTGTCGCCGTCAGATGGGAAATCGCGATTGAGACAAACACTCGGCCGCCGTTTCATGCGACTGCTAAGGGAGGGAATCGATCCTCATATTCCCATAAACTCCTGCCAGGCTGCCGAAGTGATAAGCGCGCATTATAAAGTCCCGCAGCGTAATGAGAGCGCCGATCCATATTTGCCGCATTCGGGCCGACGCCAATTAACAAGCCTGCGGCCCTGCAGCCGAATGGCTTTCAGCGGGTTCCGGGCCTTTCAGTCGCTCAATCACACCTGGAAGAAGGCCTGCAATAACTTCTGGAACGATGCCCAGAATACATCGAGGACTAAAATCGAGAATAACTCTTGGGATATTGCCTTGAATAAGGAGCAGAACAACACCTGGGAACAATGCCCAGAATAAAATCAGGAATCACACCTGGAATTAAAAAAAAAACACGGATTATTTGCATGCTGCTGTCAGGCTTCAAAGGCAAGAAGGTCTTTGTTGGACAAAATATGATTCTCATTGAAAAAGATGTAATTGGACAAAGGCGCACTTTTTATATCCACAGATGAGTCAACTGATTTGTAATTTTCCTGAGGAGGGAGGAAGAGGTGAACTTTGAATGTTGCAGATGAAAGGACGAGTGAAGTTGAAATGGTGGAAACAATCAAAAGCGAGAGCTAATTAGGATTTAGTGAGCACACGCGGGACCGGAAGGTTGTCAAGGGCCGACGCAGCACAACAAAAGGGAGGAAAATAAGATATATTGAATAACAGAAAAGGACGACCTCATTAAAGAAAAGGAATACATTATGGAAATGAGATGTTTTACGCTCTGATACTTAATTATATTAAAGTAATACATAATAAAAGCATACGTCAGCAAAAAAACGTCATGATGCCTTTTGCCCAACTACTTGTGTAACACTGCCATCTAGTGGCCAAGCCAAGTCCTACCACTTTTGTCAGGACAGCATGAAAATAAACGCAACTTTATTGAATAGAATAAAAGCAAAACACAATGTGGGCATGTTTATTATTGGCCTGTGGATATCCGGCATCAACAAAACTTGCCACACTTTTTATACTTAACACAAATTAAACTCATGCCTGATGAAATGAAGCCACAAAGAGCAAAAGAAGTTTGTGAATAAGTTGAAAGGCGCTTGATGCAAATGAGGCAGAAGCTCGCCCCCGCTTCACGCAGCCAACAATGACTCCATTTCCCAGAAGGACTTGGGAGACCGGCAGTGTGACGTCACACAACGAAAGGACCGCCCTATTATCATCATTTGCCTTACGCTGCCATCAGAACAATTCAAGAAGATGGCGGAAAATGGGATGCGTTTGAACACCCACAGTGCGCTTTTTCCCGATGAAAGGTTTCAACACTAAAAAAAAGTTTTCTTGTGTTTGCCATTATGTCGCACCCATGCGGGCTGGCGGACGTTTTAACGCCCGCATTTTCCCAAGCGAGACCCGTACTTTTCCCGGAGAGTCGTTTCCACACTCACAAGTTGATGTAAAGGCGCAACCGCAACAGGGGCGGACTTTCAAGTGGGACCATGAAAGGAGCGGACCCCCGTGGGCGACTTGTCAACGCATCGCAAATAGAAAAACCGCCGCCCCGACAGACAGGCAGGCAGACAGCTCATCAAAGAGTCGTCCGCCTTTCGACAAGCTCACAATGGTCCTGCCGGCGGGTTCGAATGAAAAGGGTGAGCGTGTAGGCGAGTCCACAATTAGAACACACAAGTACACACACTAGCACGCACGCACACACACACACACAGCTCACAAAATGGATCAAATGTGTCCCTTAAATCATTCATACCCTTTCATCAATAACAGTAAAGACATTTACTGAATTTCCTTTCAAAAATCAATAAAGTTTTACTGATGAGTATTTGAATTAACGGCAGTTACTATCATTCAAACAGTCATATAAGAAAACAATCCAAAATATTGTCATTTGCAGAGGATAACCCCCCCCCCCCCCGCCAAACCCCGCCCCCCCCCCCCAAAAAAATCAACACTGAAAAAGGATTGTATCTCACTGGATTAGGCGTAATAATAAACATTTATAGTGCAAATTTCAATGGCATGCGAGTCGCTGAAGACAGCAATGGCTGCCAAAAGGGATCGATGTAAGCGCTACGTCTGAAAACGAATGTGCACATCTCGACTCGTGCCCAAATCATACTCTGAAATGATTAGAACCGAAGAGGAAATCGATATTCCTCCATATAAAGCAAGTGACGCCTGTAAATTGTATTCCCATCCAACAGGGAGCAGCATGCTCCAAAAATGTTCGTTTTGGTGTACAAGGCTACAGCTCAGTATCGCCCCTAGAGGGGTGGAGTGCTACTACAAGCGCTCCTTCGTATTTCTCGAGTTTAGTGCTTAACGTTTAATCTCCCGCCCCATATCTCAAACACAGCCACACTTTTCCAGCTGTTATTGCACAACGATGCTCCGCCATCAGTATCGCCATTGCATCCCCTATTACGCCCCCCCCCCCCCCCCAACGACAGTACTTTCAAACACGCCCACTTTTCGGCCACTTCATTAGGTACACCTCCAATAAAACAAAGCCATTAGTTTCACAATATAGAGAAACCTCTCAAGTGGTTAATTAAGTCAAAATATCGGGAACTGATCCGCAGAGGAGACAAGACAATAAACGTGTCGTGCACAATAAGCGCGTGAACGTAACTTGCATTGATCGTGCGTGTTGACAGATGAGAAACGCTGGTGGGGTTTTTTTTTTCCACATTCTCCTGCTTTTCCCGCAGTCTCCCTCTTCTTTACCCCCCCCCCCCCCTCCACACACACACACACACACGCACACGTGCACGCACGCACGCACGCACACATCCTCGCGACAAAACAAAAGGAAGAAAAATAAATTCCTCGTACCTTCCCTGCCGTGGAGCATCTCCGGTAAGCGTTGGTGGCTCCCGCGGTTTGGTTCATGCTGTCAACTTGTCCAAAACGAGCCAAACAAGTTCGAAGTCTGAGTCGGCAGATGTTCACTCGGTTCCGCAAAGGTCCTCTCGGCCTGCAAGTTGAATTATTTTTGTTGTTGAAATTGAAATGATTTCTTTAGTTTTCTTCCAATGTACGCTGAAGCGTCAGCTCGCACGGAGCGAATGCGCAGTTTGCGCTCGCCGGCGTCGTTGCGTGCGTGTGAGCCCGGCAATTGCGCATGCGCACAACATGCCGGCACTCGGGGAGGGAGCGTGTCACTGCCGGCAATATGTGCCATGTTGTCCTACGAAGTGCGCTCAATTGTCCGTCTAACTCAGGGGTGGGCAAACTGGGTCCTCAAGGGCCGGCGTCCTGCAGGTTTGGGAGGTTTCCCTCTTCCAACGCAGCTGATTCCAATCAACAGGATCGTCATCAGGCTCAAGCAGAGACTTGTGTCGTGACATTTGTGCAGTTGAACAGAACTTGGACGGACTGCAGGTCGAACATGCGGAACTCGTTGAGCGATTGTCGTGCCACGAGTGAAGCGCCGGATGTTAACGAGTCGAATCGTACGTCACTCATATTAGCAGCATCGCTAGTAGCATGTCGGTCCGCCAGTGTGTCCTTGTCATTCTACTAGTGTGGCTACTAGTTCCAAACTTGATGAGAGAACAAATTGAACTCCAAGTCGAGGTCGCCGCGACTTGCTGGGTCAATCGTTCCTCATCTCATGCATAATTGATGCCGCCTACGGATGCGTTGTCGTGCGCGCCGGCCTGCGGGCGGCGCGCACGACGGAGGTCACGACCTGACGGAACCTTCCGTCTGCACGCGCCGACCTTCAACGTCGGCCGGCGTTCACATAATCCGCCATTTGACAAGCACGCCATCCATCAGTCGCACGGTGACAGGCGAGGGCGGACAGCGCACCTCTGCTTCCTTGAATGTGAACTTTGACCTCCGCTACGGCGAAGGCCCGATCACATCGCGGCTCACCTTTCACCTTTATGTATATGGCAGATTTGTGTTTTTAAGCCTCAAGGAAAAGTACACGACAAGTGCCGATGGAGAGTTGCGTCAAGTTGCGTCAACACGTTTTCAATTTAATTACAGTTTTGTAAACGCAAAATGTTGTTTTCGTTATCCCTCGCAGGAATACTCATTTTTATTTGATTTCAGTTCCCTTTTTTTTTCTTTTCTCAATTTTACTTTTATTCATTTCGTGCCTCTGCGAGCTGACTTTCGTGAGACGAAATAACATCGCTCGTTTCAATACTTTAGTGTTCGGGTCGTCTTTTGTTGGATGCTCCGTTTCGTTTGCCCTTTGAAGTTATGCAATTGCCAATAGCAGCCACAAGATGGCGGCAAAGCAGTACTTTCTAATTCAACAGGGATACGACCCGACAAAATGAAGCGTAGAAAATGATATAGGGGTTAAAAATAAATATATAATTTACCATCAAAAGCGAGGAGTTGACTGGACCGGCTTCATAGCTGACATGACGTCATCTGTGAAAACACAAGACAAACACGCGTTCACAACCAACTTCAGTGTTAAGTGTTTGACGCGCCCCATTACACACAAGTGCTGACTTACAGTAGTTTGGCTGCTGTGTGTGTGTGTGTGTGTGGGGGGGGGGGGGCGCTCATCTTCATTACAGTCTCACTGATTGCAAATCCCGAGCGAGGGAAAATTAACAATGAGAGCAACCTTTCATTAGGAGACAACTAAAAAATAAATAAATCAAATAGTTTTGTGTTGAAGGGCCAAAACGTCAAATTTCATTTTCATCCTAAATGTTGTGATCCGAGTGCACAAAGCCTGGTCCAGAATTGGCATGCCTGAAGAAGATCAAAAACAAAAACATTCTACAGATCAGACGAGGTCAAGAAGTGTAAAAAAATAAATAAACAAATCATGACAAAAAAAACATTCCCCCCCCCCCCAAACTGACGTCTTCTGCTTGTGGTGTTTTGCGTATTTCTCGTTCAAACACTTCGTTCAAATGGGCGAGATGTGAATCGTGACCTTCGATTGCGCAATCCCTCACTCGCAGAGTTAACAGCGCTACCTATTGGTAAGTCATCATACTACAACTGACTGTTTCGATCGGTCCAATAGGAAGTTTTAGATACGCTAACGACTATTTATACGAGGTGACGAAGCGAGGCAAGACGCTATTTTGTGCTTTCGGAAACGCATCCCAATAAATGTTGTATTCTGTTGGGGGTCAGGTTCCTTTTGGAGTTGTTTTGCCAAAGTGCAACATGTTGTGGCAAATGCAAGACAGGAGGTTTGAGAGAACCCGGTTAGGTTTGCTTTTGAAAATCAGACGACGAACGCGGCTTTCAAGAAAAAGGAGGGAGGGGGGGGGGGGGCTCCTGCAGTAATTTTCTTGGTCTGAGAAAAGTTGGAAATGTCAAAAGGTAAAATCCACTCGGTTGGGGGGGGGGGGGGGCTTTGGGGGGGGGGGATCTTCTCTCCCTCCAAAGCGTCGGCATGACAGAGATTATCTTGATTTTCTAACCTTTTACTTTACGGCGCAGCGGCACAGACGCCGGCTGCTGAATGTTAATTTGCGTCTTCCTGCCCGACTCGCAGCGCATAATGGATTTGTGCATAATAACGCTTGCCGGGGAGGATCTCATTGCGGAGCCCCCGATAGCATCTTCATCTTTTTTCATCTTATCAAAAGGAAGCCTTTTTTCCTTCCTTTTTTTTTTTAAACGTGTGCTTTATTTTAAAACGTTGAGCTTCTGGTCAATTAGTGGCTAATAACAGTCGAGGTCACGGTTATTCAAATCAGTATATGTAGATATACACGCACACACATATATACATATATCGGGGTTTCAGTTGTGATTTGAATCTCCACCTGAAGCAGATACTTTTCAATTCCTTTTGTAAAAATTGCCATTGATGTCGCCAAGCGGGACGCCGACAGCGGCCGACGCGCGAGACTTTGGTCTGTGATTTGGACTTTCAAAAGGCGCACGGTTGAGCGGAAGGTCGCCTCGTAGATTTGCGGCTTAGCCGGACTGCCGGTTGAATTCCCGAGCCGCGCGCGCCGCCACGTGCTTCCCGTTATGGGAAATTGTCGGAGCATCAAAGAGGTCGCTTAGCAGGATTAATGTGCCATCTGCGAAAGGTGTCATTGTTAGCCGTATAATGGAAGACTCCCGAGAGTTGTAATAATGTCCTGGCAGGAAATCCTCATTTTAAAAGGGATCTATTTGGACCACGGCGCCGGAAATGCGAAGGGACGAAATCCCGCTAAATGAATCTGATGAAGCGGCGTCCGTGGGAGGCGAGCGAGCGATACGCCGCCAGCCGGCCGGCCTGCTTTTTCCCGCCGCGTATGGAAATGAGACGAGTGATTTGCAGATTCTGAGGGGGGGGGCGGGGGGGGGACGACGTTAGCTCCTGTGTTGGATGACAGCGCGACAAACCCACGCAATTCTCGCTGCTCGCCATTGTCACTCACTGAGAAACGAGAGCGTTAGAAATAATACGACTTTTACACCAAGCACATTCTTGATACTTTCCAGTGAAAGTTGGATAAAACGAAGCATGGAATACTTTCGAACGGCCTCCGAGACCCTCGAAGAAACAGGAAAGAACTCGGGGAGCAGGTCGAGGCGTTCTATTTAGACAAACGTAGTGCTTTGCCGCCATCTTATGGCATCCAAGTGGTAAGGAACGACGGCTAAGTGAGTTAAGGAGCTTCATTTAGACACAAGTAGCGATTTGCCGCCACCTGGCGTCATCCCGGAGGCAAGGAACTATGTTGAAGTCGGTTGAGGAGCTTGACGAATACAAAAGTAGCGATTTGCCACCATCTTGCTAACTATGTTGAAGTCACCGAAGATGACAAGATTGTGCAGGTGTACCTCATGCCCCCCCACCCCCCCCCCCCATCTTCCTTTAATCAGCGGCCTCTTTGAGATTTGCCATTTCGCATCGCTGACGTTGAAGCGCTTGAAAGGCAGGTTGTCACGGCAACAGGACTTGAGACCACGTGAGCCAATTTCAAGAGTGTTCACGAGGAAAGCAGGTGACATCTCACAACAGGTGCGACTTGCAGGTTGTCATGCGTTCGCCGCGAACGAGATGTCCGACAAAAGCCGGCCGCCGGTCACGCTTCCTCCTCTTTGACGACCTTTCCAGAAAGTCAAACCTTGTCAACAATGTCAAACGCTCGTCCTTTCAAATGGCCTGATTTGTTTTTTCCCGCAAGTGGGGGTTGAATTCCGGCAGGAGAACAATCACATCAAGCAGAATGCAATTAAAGCAACAAATGATAGGAATTTTCATTTCTGTCTCGGCGACATTTGAATTTATATGCACAATGTCGGAAAAGGAAAAGAAAAAATTGTTTGGAACACAAAACATGTCGAAGACAATGTGATGATATGATAATATTTGATTCCATTTATTTATATAAACAAACCAAAATCCAATTCATATACCCTCAATCTATTTGTGTTTTACATTAAAAAAAAAAGTTTGAATCTAAAGAATGAAACTATTGGTTGACCAAGATTTAATACTGCAATTGCCTGCTTTGGCCACCAAGAGGCAGTGCAATACATTCATGCAGACACAAACAAAGAAGAAGAGCAATTCATTCCCTTTGCTTGGTAAAAGAGCCCAATTCATTGTTCAGGAATTCTAAGAATGATCGAATACATGACGAGTTGTGAATTATCGGAATACAAAATCCCAAACAAGGAAACGTGAATTGTACGATTATATTGAAAACGTGTTTCAATTGACTGAACGTTGCGAACTTGGCGTTGTTCGTGCCTCGGTCTTTGAAATCAAGGATTTTGTTTGAATGCTTTCAAGCGCAGCATTCTGTACTGCTTGTTACATCGCCAACTAGTGGCCTGGCATGCACACGACACCCTCAACTGTGCAGATCCACGTCGTAAAATGTTTGTCTTTCTCAAGCAGGAATTAATTTCTCCCAACACATTCGAGCCTCTTTGAAAAATCCTGGCGATGACTGAAAAAAAATACAAATGTCCGTGTGAAGGCTGCCACTTTTTTTGTTTGGGAATGTTTGTGTGACCTTGCGGGACGACAAGCCTTTACGAGCTTGCTAACACGACGCCGTGTGTCACACAATGGCAGCTGAGTTAAGCTTTTTTTTTTCTTTTTTTTTTCACTTTCCCAGCAAGGACGTTTGATGACAAAGAGCTTGAAAAATACATCCGACATTTATTTTACGGGGTCCTCCGAGCGACCTTGTCGCCGCACCAAATGACAAGCAACGCTTCCACAAGCGCTTCTCTATCACGCCGGCTTTTTATCGTCCTCATCTTGGAAGCCCCTCCCCCTCCCCCCCCTTCTCGCCAAAAGCCCCGTTGGCGCCGCTATCGCCTTTCACGCCACTTTAGCGGCTCGCTATGATGTGCTCGTGCTGAGCGACGCCGTCATCTGCACAGTAACGTGATGGATGGCGCTCGCAAACGCACGCCATTAAAGCACCGCCGCAATTAAACAGCCGCGTTGGTCTTGCTTGCCGCATTAGTAAAAAAAACGACGCGATCGCGATCAAACGCCAGATGAGAGTATCGGATGTCACCTCGATTCATTTCAGCTATTTTTACACCAATTGATTCTTTGATACTATTTTCACACCGCGCTTTCATTTCTGGGTGGCTGTTATTGCGCATCGCAATTTTCAGGCCACGCCTTTAAAAGCAGTCTATTTTTTACAGCCGTGTTCATCCAAAGACGCTTTTGAAAATGGCGTCTCCGAGTTCGTTCTATTCAGCAAAGCAGATGGAAAGCCGACAGAATTCCACAAATTCTTCCACATTCCGCATGAGCGCCAAACGAGCTTTAACGTGTTACAATATGCAAATCGAGCGAGCGGATCAAAAAGTCGGAAGGAAAGTTGACATTGTAATTAAAGTTAGGGTTTGTTTGAAAAGAAGCGGCTGGGGAGACGCAAATAAAATGATTTCACTGAGTGGGAGGACAACTCTGTCCTAGTTTTACAAAAAAAAAAAGCTACTTATGAAAATAGACGTTTGATAGCACAAATGCCCCCCCCCCCGCCCCCCCCCCCATCAGCAAAACGACTCGCGTTTGTGCTTCACAGGCAGCACGCCAAGAAGACAGCAAAAAGAACGAGAAGGAAGTGGGGGGGGGGGTGGTTGAAAATTATCAAATAGAATATATTGATGAGACCGGATGCCTTCAACAAGGCGGACAAAACCAAACCATCTTTTCTCCAAGAGGACGAAAACAAACGTGACGATCAGAATCTGCACGCGTCGCCAAGTTCAAGACTTTGGAACTGAATTCTGAAGTCCGAGCACGTCCGTGTCTTCCGGAGACTTTTCCAAACCCAGAAAGGAGCAACGGTCCAAGTCCGGTAGAAGCTTGACTCGGTACTCAGCTGGCAGTTTCCCAGATGAATTCAAAGCGCCAGCGAGATTACGTCATCGTCGTCGTCATCATCATCATCATCATCAAGAAGAAGAAGAAGAAGAAGAAGAAGAAGAAGAAGAAGAAGATTTTGATTTATTTGTCGCACTTATTTACATTATTTTCATAACACACAGCTCGGCAAGCGCAATTAAATATCCATCCATCCATCCATCCATTTTCTGTACCGCTTGTCCTCACAAGGGTCGCGGGGGTTGCTGGAGCCTATCCCAGCTGGCTTCGGGCAGTAGGCGGGGCACACCCTCAACGGGTTGCCAGCCAATCGCAGGGCACACAGAGACGAACAACCACACTCACAATCGCACCTATGGACAATTTGGAGTGTCCAATTCACCTGCCATGCATGTTTTTGGAATGTGGGAGGAAACCGGAGTACCCGGAGAAAAGCCACGCAGGCACGGGGAGAACATGCAAACTCCACCCAGGAAGGCCGAAGCCCGGACTTGATCTCACAACCTTTGCACTGGGAGGCGGACGTGCTAACCAGTCAGCCACCGCGCCGCCCCGCAATTAAATAAATAGATAAAAAAATAATAATAAAAATAAAATGCTTTTACATCAGAACATCACTAAAACATCGCGCCTCCTCGTTCAGAAGACGCCACTCGTAATTAGTCCCCTCATCTCATCAGGCGTCCGTCCTAACGAGCCCGTGTGGGCTTTGGCGTTCGCTTTCGCGGCTCATCGGCATCTGTTTGCCAATTAAGAGGCTGCGCCAGAACACGAGCCCGACAGCGCCGCCGCTAGCATCTGTGTTTATTTTGCCGTCATTTGCAAACGCGTACTTTGCGGCGGGAGGCGGGGCCGCGCTTGCGTTGGTCGCTGAT
This sequence comes from Leptonotus elevatus, assembly GCF_054856555.1. NCBI lineage: Eukaryota > Metazoa > Chordata > Actinopteri > Syngnathiformes > Syngnathidae > Leptonotus > Leptonotus elevatus. The sequence goes on along the minus strand of NC_141259.1, from coordinate 15,721,102 downwards.
GGCGCCGTGCCGGCGTTTTCTTTCAGTCTTTTGGGAAGAAAAAAAAAAAGAGCGGGAAACATTGTTAGGCGGCTGACGTTTCGCAAAATGACGTTTACAAGCCGCGGTTCAAAGGTCGCACGTTTGGCACGGGTCGCCTGCCGGCCGTCTTCCCTGTGGGATGAAGACGACTTCGCCAGGATCACGTCAAGGAGCCTCTTCTGAGCGAGGGGTCGAGGGTTCGAGGGAGCCAGAAAAGCAAAACAATATTTGGGGGGAAGTCAGCGTTGTGCTCGACATATCACAAAAAAGCGTCTTCTTTTTAATATATTGCCGATGAATTCCCAAAGAACAGAAAAAGACAGAAACATTTGTGGTGTGTTGCTTATATTGCCACAGCACGCAATATCGGGCGGGGCCGCGAGACCGGTCCAAATGCGGCCGACAGAACGTCTTGCCGGGAAATGCGAGACGACGAACTCAACGGCTTCCGAAAGCGCCGAAGAAAGCAGCTTGGCGAGCAACGTTGACATGAAGACAAAGAAAAGGGCGAAAAGCTTTCAATGGGCTTCAAGAGATCGGAGTTGAAATCTCCGCTTTGATAAATAGGACTCCATTTTGGAATGCGGATCGACAGACTTGTGTTAACGTTCTCACGCGTCCGTTTTTAAAAGTTGCAGCGGATGACGAAGAATTCCGTCAATTTCAAGATTGTGGAATCTTCGAATGGCAAAAAGCTCCCCTCGCCAGAACGAAGGCGTGTTGGAAGCGGATCCCTTTGAAGTGCAAATGTGTGGCAGGTCAAAGGCCGCAGCGGAGAAGAAGATATTTTGGGATCAGATTTCCATCCGAGCCATTTTCTCTTTTATTCTCGCCAGGCAGCGGCGGCGAGTCCTTTTGCGGCTATTTTAAGAAGCGAGCGCACGACAGGAAGACGCAGACAAACGCTGTCAGTCGCTTTCGGGACGCGACTTTTTACCGCTTGCTCTTCCTCGGAGTGAAATCTTACTTTGATGAGATCAATGTCTTTATTCCAATCTCGTGTTTGATGACGCTGGTCACACTTTGCTGCCCACACACTCGCAGGAACTCGGAAATCGCTTCCAATTCACAAGACGCGCCTTAAAAAGGACCCGAAAGTTGCCACTGAAAGCAAAATGGCTGACCCAGAAAATGGTCATTCGCTCCAAAATGACGGCCTCCCTCCCGTGTCCTTTTGGTCGGGGCTTCTTGAGACGTTTTTGTTTTTTGTGAGACGACTCGTGATGAGACGTGTCTCGCAAACGTCATGTTGCTAAGCGACAAGGTCTCCCGGGGCTGTGACGGGTTTGTCTTTCAAACCACCAAAACGAGCCTACAGTCTTCCTGGGCGTGGCTTCTTGAGACTTTTTTTGTGGGTCTCGTCATAGAAGACAAGCCCACCAAAATTCATGTTGCTAAGCAGTTCCAAAATTTGATGAATAGATGGAAGCTGCACGTCGTCAGTAGATTGGAGAATTCCTTTTAAGGATTTCTAGAAATGGACCAAATTTCAACTTCTGTATTTTTTTTTTGGTGGGTCTCGTCATAGAAGACAAGCCCACCAAAATTCATGTTGCTAAGCAGTTCCAAAATTTGATGAATAGATGGAAGTTGCACGTCGTCAGTAGATTGGAGAATTCCTTTTAAGGATTTCTAGAAATGGGCCAAATTTCAACTTCTGTAGTTTTTTTTTTTTGTGGGTCTCGTCATAGAAGACAAGCCCACCAAAATTCATGTTGCTAAGCAGTTCCAAAATTTGATGAATAGATGGAAGCTGCACGTCGTCAGTAGATTGGAGAATTCCTTTTAAGGATTTCTAGAAATGGGCCAAATTTCAACTTCTGTATTTTTTTTTTTGTGGGTCTCGTCATAGAAGACAAGCCCACCAAAATTCATGTTGCTAAGCAGTTCCAAAATGAGATGAATAGATGGAAGCTGCACGTCGTCAGGAGATTGGAGAATTCCTTTTAAGGATTTCTAGAAATGGGCCAAATTTCAACTTCTGTATTTTTTTTTTTTGTGGGTCTCGTCATAGAAGACAAGCCCACCAAAATTCATGTTGCTAAGCAGTTCCAAAATGAGATGAATAGATGGAAGCTGCACGTCGTCAGTAGATTGGAGAATTCCTTTTAAGGATTTCTAGAAATGGGCCAAATTTCAACTTCTGTATTTTTTTTTTTGTGGGTCTCGTCATAGAAGACAAGCCCACCAAAATTCATGTTGCTAAGCAGTTCCAAAATGAGATGAATAGATGGAAGCTGCACGTCGTCAGGAGATTGGAGAATTCCTTTTAAGGATTTCTAGAAATGGGCCAAATTTCAACTTCTGTAGTTTTATTTTTTTTGTGGGTCTCGTCATAGAAGACAAGCCCACCAAAATTTATGTTGCTAAGCAGTTCCAAAATTTGATGAATAGATGGAAGCTGCACGTCGTCAGTAGATTGGAGAATTCCTTTTAAGGATTTCTAGAAATGGGCCAAATTTCAACTTCTGTAGTTTTTTTTTTTTGTGGGTCTCGTCATAGAAGACAAGCCCACCAAAATTCATGTTGCTAAGCAGTTCCAAAATTTGATGAATAGATGGAAGCTGCACGTCGTCAGGAGATTGGAGAATTCCTTTTAAGGATTTCTAGAAATGGGCCAAATTTCAACTTCTGTAGTTTTTTTTTTGTGGGTCTCGTCATAGAAGACAAGCCCACCAAAATTCATGTTGCTAAGCAGTTCCAAAATGAGATGAATAGATGGAAGCTGCACGTCGTCAGTAGATTGGAGAATTCCTTTTAAGGATTTCTAGAAATGGGCCAAATTTCAACTTCTGTATTTTTTTTTTTTTTGTGGGTCTCGTCATAGAAGACAAGCCCACCAAAATTCATGTTGCTAAGCAGTTCCAAAATTTGATGAATAGATGGAAGCTGCACGTCGTCAGGAGATTGGAGAATTCCTTTTAAGGATTTCTAGAAATGGGCCAAATTTCAACTTCTGTATTTTTTATTTTTTTGTGGGTCTCGTCATAGAAGACAAGCCCACCAAAATTCATGTTGCTAAGCAGTTCCAAAATGAGATGAATAGATGGAAGCTGCACGTTGTCAGTAGATTGGAGAATTCCTTTTAAGGATTTCTAGAAATGGGCCGAATTTCAACTTCTGTAGTTTTTTTTTTGTGGGTCTCGTCATAGAAGACAAGCCCACCAAAATTCATGTTGCTAAGCAGTTCCAAAATGAGATGAATAGATGGAAGCTGCACGCCGTCAGTAGATTGGAGAATTCCTTTTAAGGATTTCTAGAAATGGGCCAAATTTCAACTTCTGTATTTTTTTTTTTTTTTGTGGGTCTCGTCATAGAAGACAAGCCCACCAAAATTCATGTTGCTAAGCAGTTCCAAAATTTGATGAATAGATGGAAGCTGCACGTCGTCAGTAGAGTGGAGAATTCCTTTTAAGGATTTCTAGAAATGGGCCAAATTTCAACTTCTGTATTTTTTTTTTTGTGGGTCTCGTCATAGAAGACAAGCCCACCAAAATTCATGTTGCTAAGCAGTTCCAAAATGAGATGAATAGATGGAAGCTGCACGTCGTCAGTAGATTGGAGAATTCCTTTTAAGGATTTCTAGAAATGGGCCAAATTTCAACTTCTGTAGTTTTTTTTTTTTGTGGGTCTCGTCATAGAAGACAAGCCCACCAAAATTCATGTTGCTAAGCAGTTCCAAAATTTGATGAATACATGGAAGCTGCACGTCGTCAGTAGATTGGAGAATTCCTTTTAAGGATTTCTAGAAATGGGCCAAATTTCAACTTCTGTAGTTTTTTTTTTTTGTGGGTCTCGTCATAGAAGACAAGCCCACCAAAATTCATGTTGCTAAGCAGTTCCAAAATTTGATGAATAGATGGAAGCTGCACGTCGTCAGTAGATTGGAGAATTCCTTTTAAGGATTTCTAGAAATGGACCAAATTTCAACTTCTGTATTTTTTTTTTGGTGGGTCTCGTCATAGAAGACAAGCCCACCAAAATTCATGTTGCTAAGCAGTTCCAAAATTTGATGAATAGATGGAAGTTGCACGTCGTCAGTAGATTGGAGAATTCCTTTTAAGGATTTCTAGAAATGGGCCAAATTTCAACTTCTGTATTTTTTTTTTTTTTTGTGGGTCTACTCATGAATGAAAAAGTCTTGTGGTGGAAATGACCAAAATGACCCCACAATAGCCACTTAAGACCCAAATAGCGGACTTTTGGGGTCTTTCTGTGCACGGAGACTTTTTGGAAGGTCTTTTCAAAATAAAGTCTCCCAAACGTCGTCTTTCCGAGCTCACGCGGCTTCGGGCGCCGCATTTTGCGACCCGTCTGCGGTCGGATGATTGACAGCTGGAGCTCAAGTGAAAGCTCACAGCGGGGGAGGCAATCGCAGCTTCTCTTCGGAGCTTTTGTCCTTTCCCACCCCGCAGCCAAAATGCCTTCAAACAGAACAAAAAAGTCCGACCCACTTTGAGCCGCGGCCATTGTAAGCGGCGCGTCCGTTTTCTGCCCGGAGGCGAACACGTGAGACGTCAAACCTTTTTGGCGACAAGACGTGAAACCTTAGAGCGCCAAAGGAGATAAGCATGGATTTTTTTTGGGGGGGGGGGGGGGGGAGGGGGGCTTCCTGTTGTCGTGCAGGGAAGTGCTTTTGGCTCGCAGCGACATCTTTTCCTGCTGCCGGTCGTCATCGCCGCATGCTGAGAAATCACGCATTCACATCCACGTGACAAAAACAATCCGATTGTGAAGATGAAATCCATCACAACCAATAGAGCGCATTGATTAGAGCACCGCGACATTAACACGTCGTCATATGTTTCTTTTTTTTTTTCTTTTTTTTTTTCTTTTTAAGAGCTCAGTATTGTTCATTCGGAAATGTCATCATCATTGCTCTTTTTTTTATTTTATTTTTATTTTTTTTAAATATATATATATATATATATATATATATTATTATTTTTTTGTGTGTGTGTGTGTGGGTGAGTATGTGTATGTGCGTGCGTGCGTGCGTGCGTGCGTGCGTGCATTTGTTAGCTCACCAGAAAACCTATTAGAAAAAAAATCTCATACCGTTCACCTAAACCGAACACCAGGAGACCCGAGGAAGGACCAAAGAAAACCAAGGAAGGTGAAATCCAGCACGGACCAGACACCACCCACCAGAACTCCTCCCCAGCCCAAGAAACATCCAGACCCCAACAAATCCAAAAAACATAAGATCAGGGAGGCCTCAAGAGACCAAAGGAGAGACCGAGAAAAGGAAGGAAGGACAGACGAAGTCGTCATATGTTTCTCATGAGAACGAGAAAACGTTCTTGTTCTCGTTAGCGTGAGAAACGTGGCTTTGTGAAAATCAAGCGAGCAGAGACCCCCGGCAGGGCCCGATGAGGTTGGGGGTCCTGTAAGGTTCTTGATGAAGACTCCAAATTGCTCAGCTGGTGTTAGAGCTGAAAAGCCCAGCAGGAAAATGTGGCCGGGGTCCGACTGAGCAGGTTCGATCCCAATGAAGCCTCAAAAGCAGAAGAAGAAATTCCTGATCATCTCCTCGGAGACTGCAGAGGCACAAAAGGAAAGACACCGACTTACTTACAAATATTTTGGACCGCCCCCTTTTTCTCAATTTTGAATCATGTCATAGAACTGAGCGCGTTCGGCCGATCCTGTCAAATAATAAATAAGAACTCGTTTGGGATTTTTAATTAAAGTCTTGACATTTGCTTTTGTTTGTTTGTAGAGCAGGTTATTATTATTATTTTTTTTTTAATGAGGCAGGGATTACAAGTTCGTTTTTATTCATCAATACATGGAGATTTGTCAAGTGCAAGATCAAACATTCTGCAAATGATAAAAGGTCATTAAGCCTCGTGTACGTAAGCTCAACTCCAATTCTCAGTCTTGGGGAGGGACAGGCAGCAAAACCAAAAGAAATGCATTTCAAATAAACCCTGGAAGCTCATGCGTCGATTATGTCCAGATCGAGATGTCATTTCCGTTTTGCATTTTTTCAATATTAGTTTGACGTATTTCATGAAAATAACGTTGCTCTCGTTTTCTCATTTACATTGAAAAGATAAACATCTGCCGCCTTCACTTCCTGCCGCAGCAATTTGGCAAAGCATCAACATCGCAATTTAAATCTGGCCGACCGATTAATCCGCCGATTGAGTCATTTCACAGCTGAAATGAGAGATTTCTCATTTTTATGCATTTGGAACGCGACGCAGACGTTGGTTTCCGTTTTGTGTGGCTTCACTCAATCTGCCGTCGTGCTCGAACGGCACATTTTGCGACGGCGCGTGCTGCCGAGGTCGCGGGCTGACACTTTTGTTGGAAACAAAAAGCGGCAGGATAATGGCCGTCTCGGTAATGAAAAAAGCCGGGTTGAAAAGTCATCCTCTAAAGCCAGTTTCACCCAAAAACAAAATAATTTGGCAGGCATGTCTAACATGAGTCGAAGCAATTCCCGAAAACAAACAGAAAGTCTGCCATTTTGGCATGAAGCGAGCATTTCAGGCTCATTTTTTGCATGTCCTTCAAAAACATTTGGAAAACGTTTGACTCCGCAACATCGAATTTGGTCAGCATCTCCGACACACAAAAAAGGTCATGTCCGAAAAGTAACTGACAAGAAGTCTGCCATTTTGGTGCGATTCACAAATTGTCTGCCAAGTTGCAAATATCCTTCAACGACAAACTCACATCCACAATTTCCCAATGGCTACCAAATTTCAACCACTTAAGCTAGCAACACGAATGATATAAATACACATTTTTCCGCAGGTTAGTTCTTCATGATAAACGCCGTTTCCTTTCCGAGCAACAGAACGACGTCTGTAATAAATCCAACAAAACGTCCAAGCCAAATGACAAAGTCTATTTCCTGAGTAACAAACGATCAATTTGTTATTGCCAGGACGCGTTCGCAACTCACCCGAGTGGAGCGGGAGCGGCGTCCCCTCAGGTGGACAACGCGCGGCGGGAGCTTCCGAGGAACTCGCCAGGCCGGCAGACAAACTCTGGAACAAAAAATGAAACCAACGTTAGACAGCAACAAAGCAGCGTGAAGGCGTTGAGGAAAAAAGTTGTTCGATTAAAAACCGTATACGAGCAGCTCACAACAATGCAGCATGCGAGATGACGTGTAGAACCAAGACCAGGTTCCGTGAAAAACATCTGCCGATTTTATTCTGTGAGCACATGCAGAATTTTGAAGCATTTTCTAGTTTGGGTTTCGTAAATAAGAAATAAAAACGTTCAATGAATATGATCAGACAAAACACATGCAAGGCTATAAATTGAAAATGAAATTTGAGTCTTGAATCTTTATTAAGAAAGTGTTAAACATCCAATTGGAAGTTAATTAGTTACATTCCTAAAGACATTTTACAATAACACGCCAAAAATAATGCAATAAAGAACGAACCAAAAAATTGCAATGAATTAAACAGCAAATCATCTCTAAAATGGGGGCCATTTTTTTGAACAATTAATGAAGCAATAATTGAAAACAATTATAATTAGAAACCATTTAAAAAGTCGAACATTATATTGCTCCAAAACAAAAATACACGAACAACAACACAAATATAATACAACAGAATAACAAAAAAACACTTTGAAAAAGTGTTTCCTTAAAATAAAATAACGTCAACTTGTAAAATGATTACATTGTCCAATAATGAACAAAACAAGCTTAGCCATTAAAATCCAAACTGAAATATTGCCTTCAAAACAAGTCATAAAAAAAAAAAAAAATTTTTAACAACTATAAATGGATATCTTTACAAATGTATTCGCCCATTGTTGTCACGGTTACGCGTGGGGTGGACGGCGCAAATGCAGGGAGGCAGGAGAACCCGGCCAAGGTTCAGCCGCAGTACTGAACACTATTTATGAACAAAAACGCTAACAGGGGGGCTGCGGGCTAAAACTGGAAATACAAAAAAAAAAAAAAAGTTCTGAAAAGAGCAAAACTCAAATTAACGTCCTCGGCGCCCTTCACGAGGTTTATGCTAAACGTCTTATAACGTTTATGGCGGTCAAAGAGTTAAGAACGAAACACAAAAATGGCGACAGCGACAACGAGCCAACAAAGAGCGAGCGAAGCCAGGAAAGGAAATAGAAGACACCCGACGAGAGACAACAATTGGCTGGGGGACAAGATTGGATGACGCCAGACATTACGATCGAGCGCAGGTGCGAACAAAACACAACCAGCAAGAAAGACAAAACAACAAATCATAACAATTACAACATGAATGAATGAATTTCACGTGATCATTCATGACAACAGACGCTTACAACTGTTTAAAAAAAAAAAAATTAAACGTGTGACTGAAGTCACGTTGGCTCCATCCATCTTCCACTTGACATCCTTTTTTTTCCCTCCATGAGAGCGCCACTTCATTTGCATGTCATTACAAATCGTACGCAAGTGAGAAAACGTGATTTACGAGCACGTGCGCTATTCTTCTTTCATATCGAGCATAAGGTCCATGAACGAGCACACGCGTCGTCCTCACGAGTTAAGACAATGAAGCACAGTACTCGAACCGCTGTCACGCGTGAGAAATTGTGCACGAGTTGACATCTGCATGCTACTAGTGAAGCGCTAGCATGGATGTTAACCAGTAGAAATGTGACGGGAGGCAAACACGGTATGCTACTAGTATGTCCAAGTTGTCAGGGCAAAGGGCGTACTAGTAGCTGAACGGGACAGTCTGTCTGCACTCGTAAATGTACTTTTGCTCTCTCTCTCTCTCTATCGAACCGTCCAATCAGTCCACCTTGGATTTGCCACTTAAATTAATTCATTTAAAAAAAGGCCCACCACGCGGCTGCCGGTAATGTCATCCCTCGCCGCTCGTTCTGTCCAGTCGACGGCGGCCTTGGAGCGAGGACGGCGTCCTCGAACCCGCATCCACTCAAGTGCCGGGTTAACGAGTCCCCGATGACTTGGAAGCACTGGACCCCTTCTGCGAGTGGACGCATCATTAGCAAGTGGAGCCGATGCAGAGAACCCGGATCTCCTGACTGCGAGCCACATGTGCTAACCGCTACCGCCAATGTGCTACTTTTATCAGTTTCAGGGGGTCGCAGTGGGATGTCAGCTGTTCGAACCCCACCCCCAAGCCACTTTTACCCCCGAACGAAGAACCCGCTCGCCTTGCCTACATTTCAGGCGCCAAAGAACTTTTCATCTCGCGACACGTAAACATCTGCAGCTGTTTGATTTGTCACCTGCAGATGCACACGCGGATAACTCTGCAGGTGTCTTCCACAAAAATGGGAAGTAAATAGGATCTCAATTTGATACTTTTATTGTGAAAAATGGGGGGGGGGGGTGGAATGTTAAAAAGGGTTCCCAAGATTTCCTGAATTAGGCAAACTTTGCAAAGACAGAACAGTTTCTTTTGGTCAACAAATGTGGGAATATTTAAAATGTCAATTTTTGTTTTTTGAAGTGTGGAATTTTCAGCATATGGTAATTATTGGAATATGCAAAATAGTTTGTTCTCTAGATATCCCGAATAATCGGAATTCTTGAAGTTGCAGTGGTTTGAAGAAAAAGAAAACGTGAAAATGTCAAATGTGTTTTCATTGAACATTTTGGCGAATGAGATGACGTCAGCGTCGTTGCAATTGTTTGAATTTGGAATGCAAAAGATGTGAAAAATGTCTCTTCAATGCTCCGAAAATTGGGGAATGTAATAAAACATTTTCCCCGTCCGAGCTGAACAAGCTGAAGTGAGAAATGTGACAAATATCTCTTCAATTATTTTGTTGCAAAATGCAAATTGACTGTTCAATGCATCAAATGCGTCATTTGGATGCACTTTTCTTTTTTCCCCCCCAAACAGGACACTTCGAGCACAAATGTTTGTTGATGTGCAAGCGGAACCGTTTTCAGCTGGAGCTGCGATTTTGCTTGTGCGCCCGCATTGGGTCCGACCCCCGCGTGACCTTGAACCCGGACAGGTTGCCGCATCGACTGCGCCTCGGATGGAGAGCTTCGCTTTCGTCCGAGCGGGAACGTCAATAACGTCTCAGACTATTTCTGTGCCGCGAGTGCTGATTTTCCCGCGCGCGCACGTCCTCGAGGACAGGACGTGCGCGTCTGGTCCGTCCAATTTGCGTCCTCGCAGGCCACTGCTGCCTTTTCAACGGCGCAATTTCAAATCAAGTCTTCCCTCCACCGCGACTGCAGCTGAAACTAAAATCATAATAATGCAGTGGCGCTTCCCGTTTTGCTCCAAATGATTCAAAAGATTTGGAAATTCGTATGGCGCCCTCTAGTGTAGGGATGGACAACTGCCAACATGCGTCCCAAATAATTGTGGGGGGGGGGAAATGGCGGCGGGGGAATATAAACAATATAAACACGCGTCCTTCACTATACTCGAATACTCGAAAGAAAACAAAAAGCACAATTGACGGGCTGGTGACAAGATTCTTGTTTTCTGTGTTGTCACCATGAACGAGCCGCTCGAACCTTGGAAGTCCTCCAATGAATCACAAAGATGGAAAAATGAACCTTCTGAGAAGTCCATCCATCCATCCATCCATTTTCTGTACCGCTTGTCCTCACAAGGGTCGCGGGGGTTGCTGGAGCCTATCCCAGCTGGCTTCGGGCAGTAGGCGGGGTGCACCCTGAACTGGTTGCCAGCCAATCGCAGAAGATGGAAAGATGGAAAAATGAACCTTCTGAGAAGTCGCCTTCTGACAAGTTTGCTGTGTGACTGTTGTCACCGTCACCATGGCAACAACTGAGGGCGGCTCCTGTGGCGACCTTTCATGTGAACCGCATCAAATGCGGATGTGATCATCTGCAGTCCTTCACTCTTTTCACGTTGGACTTTAGCTAGTAAAAAAAAAGAAAACTTGTATTGTAAACTTAAATGTCAGCACGTCTTTAATGTTCGCCGCCTCATGCTGGGGAAGCTTTGGAGGACGAAATCGTCGCTTGCTTTCAAATCGATGAGCAGTCTTGCACTGCTCTCTAGTGGGAGTGTGCGGAATTGCAGCAGGGAGGACGTTCAGTTGTTGCCAGAGTAGAAAAGAAAAACTAAACGAGCTGGGATTGAAAGTGGAGTTTGTTAAAAGCCGACAGCAGTCTGTCTGTGGAGCTCGTTGAGGACCACGTCGTTGCTCGAACCCTCAGACATGCCGCTGTCTGCAAACACTGAACCTGCAAAAGGGGGGGCGGGGGGGGGGGGTCACAACATGAAAAGTTGGGTCAGAATATTTGCTTTGAGTGAGGAAGCCATCTTCTGTTATTGGATGGAAAACACGTCCTGCTTTTTGGAGCTCAGGCCAAGCAATAAAAGTAGTGCTTTGCCACCATCTTGTGGCATTTTGGTAACAAGGAACAAAGTTGAAGTGAGTTGAGGTCGAGAATGTGCATTTAGACAAAAGCGAGTGCATCGCCGCCGTCTTGGTACCAAGAAACTTGAGTTAAGCACCTTCATTTAGACAAAAGGAGTACTCTGCCACCCTTTGCTATTTCCATTTTAGCAACGCGGTACGCCGAGTCGCGCGCTGACGTACTTGCACTGTTGCTGCTGACCAGCGAGGAGCTCCGAGAGGCCAACTGGCGAGCGGAGACGCCCGACGTGCTGACGGAGAAGTTGCGCTTGTCCCGGGCGGCCGTCCGACTCCATTCTGCAAAAAATCACCCCGCGTGACTTTCCTGACTCCATTTTTTTTTTTTTGTTGTTTTTTTGCTGAACGTCACCTGAGTTTTCAGCCAATCGCAGACGTCCGCAACACAGGAACGTCCTCCACTGCCGGCGAACGTTCTCCTTGCACGCGCAGTGGAACACGAAGACAAAGAAACCTGCACGAGGGATTCAGAGGGCTTGAAGCGGCAAGTAACTGAGTACAAATACTTGGATACTGTACTAAGTACATACAAGACTTTTACGACACACGGTTTGTACTTCCTTATTTTGTCCAAATATTATTTTTCAAACTCTATGGAACACAACCACAAATAAATTTTAGTTTGTTTGAGCGCGAGCGCATTTAAAATAGTTCACTTTTGTTAGGTTTATTTTAACTTGTTTTCTATTATTGGTTTGATTTCATTTTTTATTATTTTTATTACTGGCTGTTTTGTTTACAAACATAAGCAATAAAAGTAGTGCTTTGCCACCATCTTGCGTCATCTCTGTGCCAAAACATTGCTTTATTTGGAAACCGCCTTATTATCGTAACTTTTAGCCTTTCGGTACCACGGTTGACTTTCTATTGGTTGAAATTCGTTTGGACTTTTGTACATTCCAATCAAGAATTTTCGGTCCTGCTGTCGTCTTTGTCGTCCTCTCGAGTTTCTTAGAGCGCCGATAGAAATTGGACGTCTTTCCTTCCTTTTCTCGGTCTCTCCTTCGGTCTCTTGAGGCCTCCCTGATTTTATGTTTTTTGGATTTGTTGGGGTCTGGATGTTTCTTGGGCTGGGGAGGAGTTCTGGTGGGGGGTGTCTGGTCGGTGCTGGATTTCACCTTCCTTGGTTTTCTTTGGTCCTTCCTCGGGTCTCCTGACGGCGGTGTTCGGTTTAGGTGAACGGTATGAGATTTTTTCTAATAGGTTTTCTGGTGAGCTAACAAATACACGCACGCACGCACGCACACACGCACGCACGCACATACACATACTCACCCACACGCACACAAAAAATAAAAATAAAAAAAATAAAAAATAAAGAGCAATGATGATGACATTTCCGAATGAACAATACTGAGCTCTTAAAAAAAAAAGAAAAAAAAAAGAAATGCAAATTCATTTTGTTGTTGGGGTCTGGATGTTTCTTGGGTTGGGGAGGAGTTCTGGTGGGGGGTGTCGGGTCGGTGCTGGATTTCACCTTCCTTGGTTTTCTTTGGTCCTTCCTCGGGTCTCCTGACGGCGGTGTTCGGTTTAGGTGAACGGTATGAGATTTTTTCTAATAGGTTTTCTGGTGAGCTAACAAATACACGCACGCACGCACGCACGCACGCACGCACGCACGCACGCACGCACATACACATACTCACCCACACACACACACACAAAAAAAAAAATAATAATAAAAAAATAAAAAATAAAAAATAAAAGAGCAATGATGATGACATTTGCGAATGAACAATACTGAGCTCTTAAAAAAAAATAATAAAAAAAATAAATAAATAAATAAATAATAAAAAAAAAGAAATTGGACGTCTTACAACGCTCGCAGGGTGTAAGCAAAAGGTGCGAATTGTTGCGCTGACCTTGCAGGGAGTTAAAAAGCGTGAAGAGGTAAACGAAGGGCAAGTAGAGCGGCCCCCAGGCGAAGAGCGCGAAACCCCAGGCCAGGCCCAGCAGCGCCACCAGGCCGGCCACGCTGCGCAGGTCGGCCGCCAGGCCGCGCCGGGGCGACTGGTTGTGCGGGTTCTGCTTCTTGATGCGCGCCAGCTGCGCCAGCACCACGCCGAACACCAGCAGGCACGACGCGAACACCAGCAGGAAGTAGGCCACCACGCCGCCGTAGAACGCCGCGTCGCTGCGCAGCCAGCAGCTGGACGACAACAACGACAACGACGACAGTCACGTTCATTCATATTCATCAATTCATCAACAGCTGGAATCGTGATTAGGATGATCTTCCGTTTTTGGTGCGACACCAGAAAATGTTTCTATTAAGACAAAAACATTTCTATAATTATGCAAACCAGATTTATTAAATGAGTTCATTTCAAAGAAAAATGCATGCAAATATATACATTTAAACAACTCCAAATAAGTGTTTATAATCTCTTATTTTGTTTATGATGATGCCAATTTTGTTGTCGTGGAGCGTAATCATTGAAATTGTAATTGAATTCCAATTAATTGCACACATTTGAAATTAACTCAATCGGAAGATTTTCCATCGAAAATGTTTCCAACGAGGTCTCGTTGTTTACTCACAAGTCCCCCGAGGCGCCGTCGCGTCCGTATGCCACCAGGCCATAATTGTCTTTGTCCGCCGAGATCACCGCAACCACCACCGCGACTGGAACCCCTGCCGACGAGGGGACGAACAAAAAACAGACAACCAATCTGGAAAAAGGTCGTTTTCCGTCTCCCGCAACCACAACAACGAAACGCGTTTGTGCTGCCGACCGACCCCAGCCAATCAGCGCAAACTTCAGCATGTATCTGCTGAGGTACGGCGTGAAGACCCGCACGATGCTCAGGTACATGTGCAGCGCCTCAAGCCCCGCCCAGGTGAAGGACGTGAGCAGGAAGTAGTGCAGGAAGAAGGCGGTGCCGACGCACAGGCCGCGGGTCGGGAACCGGGCCAGCCAGCCGTCCAGCAGGTACACCAGGTTGAGGAGGAGCAGCGACAAGCACAGCTGCACCAGGATCTTGGCCGGGACGTCACGCAGCAACTTCCTGCGCAGGACGAACCCGTACACGTTGGCGGCGTTGGCGGCGGTGGCGACGACGACAACGGGACGAAAGCCTCGTTTTGGAAGCCGTACCCGAACGAAAGGTACGTCAGCAAGGTGGCGGCCAGAAACACCGCCGAAAGGCCGCAGCCGATATAAGTGATGAAGGTGAGAATCTGCGCCTGCCGGGGGTCGTTGATCCCGCCTCGGGACAGGTCCTGTTGTAGGGCACACAACACATGCGGTCAAGCGGCAAAAGCGGAACCCGCTCGTCCGCATTGGAACCTTCGCGGCTGGGTCCGCTTTGGAGTCCTGGAAGACGCACACATGACTTCCAAAAACTGTTCTCGGCCGGCAGATTTTTGCGCTCAATTCGGAAAACGCCGGCAGCTTGATCGCGAATGGTCACGAGTGACGGTTCGTGGCGGGTGATCGACACGCAGAACGCGATCGTCTGTCAAATTGTTCCCAAAACATCCGTTTCATCAGATTTTCTCTGCCCGGATGTTGAGACGGCAAATCCCGCCCTCGTGTCCCCCAAGCCGAGGCCGTCTCCACGGCAACGAGACGATGTGCCGGCGTGCCGCTGGGATAGAGGACAACGGCTCACACGCGGACATTCATTTGATCGCACAAATGCAATTTCGATTTTCCCTGCGATTGGCTGGCAACCAGTTCAGGGTGTACCCCGCCTACTGCCCGAAGCCAGCTGGGATAGGCTCCAGCAACCCCGCGACCCTTGTGAGGACAAGCGGTACAGAAAATGGATGGATGGAAATGCAATTTCGATCCAAAAATCAATTGAATCAAAATGAGGGAAA
Organism: Leptonotus elevatus; assembly: GCF_054856555.1. NCBI lineage: Eukaryota > Metazoa > Chordata > Actinopteri > Syngnathiformes > Syngnathidae > Leptonotus > Leptonotus elevatus. The sequence goes on along the minus strand of NC_141259.1, from coordinate 15,705,885 downwards.
TCAAGCACCGACCAGCAGAATAGCGAAGGAAGTCAGGTGGTTGCAGGTGCACGTGGTGCCCCGCGACGTGGCGATCACCACGGAGCAGCCGGCCGAGCTCCAGCCGCCTGCGCCGCCTGAGAGGAATCCATACCATAATATTAAAAGCGGCGCTCGCTCGCATCCAATCCGTGTCTTTGAGCTCACCGTTCGCGGCAAAGTCCCAAAACGCACAAACGGCCGCGTGGTCCGCCTGCCGTGATCGAAAATTAGGAGAACCGTCGACGTTGGATGGCTTCGGCGGTCGAGCGGACTCACGTGGACAAGTCGGCCATTTTGAATGGTGAAGCGAATGCCGTGGCTCAGGTTGCTTAGCGACGCGTTGCTCACGCTGGACGCCAACACCGGACTCACCGCCGTCAGGTTGCTCAACGTGCTGTCCTGCAACAAAGGCGACCAACGCAACTCACAAAAAAAAGTGAACGTCAAGCACGAACTTGCGGGAAGCTTTTGAGCGAGCGGATTGGATTGCGGCGGGAGAACGGAAACGTCGGTGGCGGCGAATGAAGGGAAGGCGGCGAGGCGGGGGAAAGACCTGGAAGAGGACGGCTTTAGTGTAGAAGGTGAACTGGACCCTGCGGACTTGCTTGCGCTGGTCAGCACTCAAGGCCTCCGTGATGGAAGATGGCAGGTAGACGGACGCCATGTTGGCGTCCCGCGCGCTGGACCCGCCCCCGTCGCTCATCTGCGCGAAGGAAAAACAAGGAGGGTTTGGGTTTTAGTTCCGTTAGGTCGGATAAATGATGACAGGTTCTGGACCTGAACGTGCTCGGTGTCGAAGATGTTGACGGACATCTCGGGAAAGTCGCTCCCGTCCACTTTGCGGACGGCCACAACCAGCGCGCCGGACGAGAGGACCGCGGGTTGCTCGCTCACGACCACCTTCAGGCCCAAGTCCTCCACCACTCGAACGATCCTGAAGAGGAATTGGACCGGGATCTTCAGGCGGAAACACGGACGGCCGGACGGACGGACGGAAGCGGAAGCGGGAGCGGAAGCGTACCTGTCGGAGGACGCGGCGAGGGCGTGGGCGTCGCCCTCCATCAGGTTGCTGACGACGCTGACGGCTTTCTTGGCCAAAGCTTGCGACACGCCGGGAGCGTCCACGAGCTTCTCCAGTTCTGACACCAACTGGGCCACCTGCGACAAGCAACACAGAACCGGGCTACGAATGCTCCGTTCGGGCCGACGGAATCCTGCGGGCCACTGAACGCATCCGGCTTTAAGATGAAGAAAAGTCCGAGATTTGGATTTCACCTGCGAGGAGTTGAGCCGAGATCCGTCTTGAGTTTTTTCCAGAAGTTTGTCCGCTTGCTCCTCCAGGTTCTTCTTCGAGCCCGAAGACGACGCGGACGTCATCGCGATGCCTTGAGGGCCGTTTTGGGGGGAAATCAGAACGAGAAACTTCGGGTGGAACTCGTGCGATCCGAGCTCATTATGTTGCGGTTCTTACCGGGCGAGGACGACGCTGGAGCGGTTCTGTTCCTTTCAAGTGTCCGGGTTGTCGTTGCGCTCATCGTGGTGGCGGTTCCAGCAAAGCGGGAAGCTCCAACTGTTGTGCTCGAATCCGCTCGGGCGTCATTGCGAGTGGATTCTGTGGGCGTGTCCTCGCCATTGTTGGTTGTTGTGCCATCAATGGCGTCAGTTGCGGCCTTTGAGGTGCGGTCGGTCGGCGCCGTGACGTCGCCGGACGTTGTCGGACCGTAAGAAGCGCCGTGTTTGTTTTTGTAGCTAATGCTCGCGACAGCCGTCGACGTTCGGTGGCGCTTTGTGTGATTGTAGGCAGCGGCGTCGTAATGTTTGCCGGTTACGTTGTCCACTTGCGTGTCAGCGGCGGTTGTCAGCTTTCCGGGAGGTGCGCTGTGGCGTCGGTTGTCGGCTGTGGTTTCGTTGTTCTCCGTTGTGCGATTGGCACGGGGCGGAGATGCTTTGTCGTGCGTCGTGACATTGTCGTCTGATTGAGGGGACGGCGTAGCTCGGCTGTCTTGTGACGTGTCTTGGAGTCGAGGAATTTTCAAGCTTACTGTAGTTCCACGGAGGTCTGTTCGGTCGGTCGGTGTTGTGACGACGTCATTTGTAAATATTTTGTGCGCAGTTACGTTGTCAACTAATGTAGAGATTGCTGTCGTTCGGTTGTCGAGTGGCGTGTCTTTGATTGGGGATGTTATGCTACTTACTGTCGTCGCTTTGAGGTCTGGCGTGCCGGCGGGTGTTGATGCTGCGACATTGTAGATTGTTGGGACATTTGTTTGTGATTTGTGTGAAATCACATCGTCAACTGATGTTGAGGAAGGTGCAGTTAGGTTGTATTTTGACGTGTCTTTGATGAGGGGTGTACTCACTGTAGTTACGTTGTACTCAGCAAGTGGTAGTAACAAGTCAGATGTTACGTTGTGTAATTTTGTTTCAGTTGTCAAAGATTTGTAGTCTGGTGTTGAAGGTGCAGTTAGGTTGTATTTTGACGTGTCTTTGATGAGGGGTGCGATTGCACTTACTGCAGTTACATCGTACTCAAGTGTGTTGTCAGCAGGTGGCAGTACAAAGTCGTCGGTTACGTCGTACCCTCTCGTGTCATTTGGAAGGTGCGCTAAAGCTTTGCGTGTTGCTACATTGTAGTCAGATGTTGTGGATGGTGTCGCGCGGCCGGACTGTGGGGTGTCTTTGATGAGGGGCTTTATTTCACTCACTGTCGTGACATTGTAGCCAAGTGCGTCGTTAGCATGTGGGAGCAATGTGTGACTTGTGTTGTCATTTGGAAGGTGTGTCAATCCTTTGTAGCGCGTCGTTGCGTTGTAGTGAGATGTTGTGGATGGTGTCGCGCGGCCGGACTGTGGGGTGTCTTTGATGAGGGCTTTGATTGCACTTACTGTAGTTACATTGATCTCAAGTGCGTTGTCAGCCGGTGGAGGTAACGAGTCAATCGTGTGGTTTGATTTGTGTGCGCTTTCACGAAGTGTCTGGGAGCTACTTGAGATGCGATTGGCTGGGCTGTAGTCAGAGGGCGGGGCTAAACTTGTAGGCGGAGATGAGTCTTTGCCGCTGGTAAAGATGGAGGAGCCAGTGATGTCCAATGGTGTCGTCCTGCCGCTTCCTGATTCCACACCAGGAAGCGGCGTCAGCGATGGATTTGCCGAAGTTTTGTCCTTGCGGCCACCAGGTGTCACTGTGACCGATGACTCACTTTGATGGCGGCTGACTGGAGATGTCGAAACTGAACGCAAAAAATGACTGACAGTTATTACTTCAAACGGTTAACAATATTCACACTTTGATCAGACTGCGCCGTTTCTTGCGTGCAATGCCGATGTGAGCCAGGTTAGCAGATTAGCGTTAGCGGTTAGGACCAGGATTATGGGTTTCGGATTAGGATTCAAGGTTAATTCTAAGGGTTGGGTCAAAGGGTTCAAAAGATGAGGACCAGGTACGGGCAAGGTGAGGTCAAAGGGTGAGTTTAAAGTTTTGGCCTCAAGGTCAGCAGTTAGGATGAGACGACTGGTTTAAGGTTTAGGCTTTAGTATGAGGCTAAAGGGGTTACATGTCCAGGACAAGGGTTCGACGTTACGGTTCGGATTAGAAAGAGTTCGGTTACTGCTGGTCATAGAAAAAGTTCATTACATTTGAATTGCTTACCAGGCGGCGGGGAGAAAGACGGTCCGGATTCAGATCCGGCTTGCGCTAAAAACAACAAATGTTCTTGTTAATACGTCAGCACCGACACCAACATCGACGAACAGTAAGAAGAGCGGCGATACTGACCACACTGGAGGTCGCGGTCGCTCTGCCGAGCCCTGGGACTGGTCACGCCCCAGAAGCGAGCGTTCCAGCCGATGACGGTGCCGTCCTCGCAGGGGCCGCGCTGGGCCAGGTCGGCCCACATGCGGAACATGTACACCTCCACCCGGCCCGGCTCCGCGCCGCGCGGCCACTGCCGAGGACGGCAGCCCAGCCACAGGGACCCCGACGGGGGGACGGCCTGGGCGATCACCGTCCGCCGGGCCACCACGCGTCCGTTCAGCTGAAACGCAAACGACGCTCGCCACATCAGCCGCCCGCTTCTCATTTTTCGCCTTTTCAGCAGCAGAATTGCAGAATTACCTCCAGGCTGAACGAGTTCCCGGGGACGTCCCTCCTCAAGCACACCCGGTGCCACCGAGACAAGGACAGACTGACGGGAAAGCGGTGCCGGACCCCCAGCAGCCACCCGTACACCGCCCCCTCGTTCCCCTCCAGGCCCAGCTCGGGCCTGGGCGCGTGCAGCGAGCTGTAGGAGAAGGCCACCCAGGCTCCGGGTTCGAGCACGCGCACGTCCAGGCACACGCTCATCCGCGGCAGCAGGGGCACGGGCGCGCTTTCCCGCAGGCTCCAGTGGTCCTTGCAGCCGCTCAGAACCGCCTTGGTGTCCCCCAGGAAGTAACCCAAAGCTTGAAGAGACCAGAGGGATTTCGTTTTGAATGCAATCCATCCAGTTGCGTTCTGGACCAAAGTCCTGAGCGCCATTGCAAATAAGGCGGGTTTTTCAAGCCAATCGTGGAGGCCGAGTTTTGTTCTTTGAAGCTCGCCTTACCCATAAGCCAAGCAAAGAAGTAAAAAAAAAAAAAAAAAAAAAGAAGAACATCTTTTGCCCTGATTTGAGAATTTCATTGCGGTTACATTTGAGTTTTTGCAGTTGATAGCAGCAGTTCTTCAAGTTCAAAGCCACAAAACTGTGATGCTTGTCAGGAAGTAAACCAGCAAGAAACGAAATCCAACCAGCCACAGAACTGGTTGAGACCCGAAACCACATCAGGTGGGAGTGGAACATTTGTTTTGTACCTGCGACTGGAGCGGCTCCCAAAAAGGAAAGCTGAAGGACTTGCAGCAAAAGGGACGCGCGCTGACCCCTCCTCCTCCTGAAAACACATGTGGACAAAAGTAATGGGACACAGCTCCGAATCAATTCCTTCCCGATTGTTCGTCTTCAAACTGTTTTTGGCGAAATCCCCTTTTGTGTTGCCACAAAGCAGGAGCCGTACGGAGGAAGATGCTGGAGAGGAACTGGAACGCGCTGGTTTTCTTCATAAAGATCATCGAGCCAATCAACAATCAGCAGTTGGCCGCCGGGCGTCACATGACCTCTGCACGCCGACGACGCGTTCCGATACATTTGTCCATTTGGACTTCCCTTCTTTTGGACTTCCCTAAAATTCACTTGACACTGTTTGTCGCACTTCCTCCTCCCGCATTTGCGGATGCGGACGCGATGTCGACGCCTCCTCCGCTGTCTTTGGCGGCTCAGGCGGACCAACGTCAGCGCTTTTGGCGCCCCGAGGGCAGGGTTGCTCCCGAGCGCATTGTGACCTTCGCGACTGGCAGGCTTTTGTCTGCCGCCTCATTGTCCCGACGCAGTCGAGCGTCTCGCTCGCAACATCTGCATATCGCATGTCAAACTCTCATGGGCTCATATTTACAACATGGCACGCCATCGGCGGGGATCAATTCATTGACCTCTTTTGGATGTTCATCTTCGGGGTTATTTCAGGTCGCACTCAAATTGTGGGAGAAAATGAACAGAACACAAATGTAAAAAAAAAATGAAAAAAAAAAATGAAAAAAAAAAAAAAGCTTTACCTGACGCTTTGTGTGCTCTTTGTGTCCATTTTGCATCTGTCCTAGGTTGGAAGATTGTCCTCATCGTGCGAGCGTCCCACCATTGCGCTTCTTCTTCTTCTTCTTCTGTGGTTGCTGTGAGTTGCGCTCTTCAATTACAACAAGTGTGCGTCTTCCTCACTCTGCAGCGGTGAGTTTGTGCGCTCAGGAAAGGACAGACTCGGCGAGGACACGCCCACACGGAGGAGGGGCTGAGGGAGGGAGGTCTGTCTGTCTGTTCATCCGTCCACCTGACCGTCATGGTTCATCCCTTCATCAGGATGCGTCATCCGTCCTTCTGTCCGTCCGTCCGTCCAAATCTTCTCTCGCCTTTCGCGTGACCATCGTCATCTATTTGGAAAACAATCAAACGATGATCATTTGTTAGTGTGAGGTCAAAGTTCATGTGTTGTTGTTGTTTTACAGTGTATCCTTCCATCCCAGCATCGAATCCATCATCTGATCGCTCCACCCTCTGCTCCATCCGTCCACTGGTCCCGGACAGTCCACCTTCACTTTTGTCGTCCTTCTGTCTTTCATCCGTCCATCATCTCGCCCTCCGTCTGAGTGATCGTCTTACACTCGTCTGTCCGATCGTTGATCCATCAGCTCCTTCATCCGTCATCCCCTTACTTTAATCCCCTCATGGTCCATACGCCATCCTTACAATTCATCCATCCATTCTCCATCAATCTGTCCTTCCGTCCGTCCGTCTCTCTTTCCAGCCATCGTGCCCTCCCACACACAGTTTGACCGGAGGGCAACAGCTGCTGCTGCAGGATGCGGGTCCAGACGGATCCTGGACAGAGTATTAGCCTTTATTTGATCCGTCTCGCTGCGCGCACGTGCAAAGTATGTGAAATGTTAGAACTGTATAAAATTGTTGACAAAAGAGCAACGTTGCGCTTTAGGCCAAATTGTGAATTGGATTTTGGTTAGAAAAAAATGCTCCATAAACGCCCACGCCCGCGCACGCGCACGCGCACGCGTGGCTGCGTATTTGAGGAATGGTATCAAGCCTGTAAAGTGAAGCAGACGAAAACATCCTGAAATGTCCCGCAGACTCTCTGCAGGTGCGCCAAGTGAACGCCAGGAGGCAGCAAAGGGCACCAAGGCTCAGATATCAGGCGGCCTTTGTTCAGTTGCACTGAGGAGGAAACCAAACAAAATCGGATCATTACACAAGTTTGACAATGTGATACAACAACACGTGTTGGATTGTTCTAGATTTTCCGGGGCGGGCCTGAGCCCAGTTCTGTCCCGACACTGAGCAGATCCACATTTACAAGCAATACAGAAGAAATATGTCGTAAGATGACATCTTGACAAAATGTTACCATGTTAGTTATTTTGCCATCTTTGCATATGTGGAAATTTCCATTTCAAACGAGTAAGCAGACTTTTGCGCCGATTACGGACGGATGTCGACAGAAGCAAGAAGCCGAGCACGTTTCAACGATTGTGACTTTATTTGTTCAGCTTTTGTTTAGAAATACAGACAAAGACGATTGCCACCTTGGCTTGCGGCTGATTAAGGACACCAGATGGACAAAAGTATTGGGACACGCGTGGGAAGCGAAAAGTCGATTTGCTCGTTTTGCAGATCGTCCACAAAGATTTTGGACAAGATGGAGGGTTGTGCCAGGAGAATTTGTTTTGTCCACTTAAAACAAATTAAGATGAGTTTGTTTGAAATCATACTCATGATGGCGTTCCGTGGGACATGCTAACCATAACGTGGAAGCAATAAAACGGTTGATGATCAATTAAGAGCAAGGGCTCCTATAAGTGATTGATTGATTGATTAAGAGGTGCGTCCCAAAACTTTTGTGTTCTGCTGAAGGCCATAAAGTAAACAGCTGGCAGCAGCCGAACGATGAGATCAGCGCCACTGCGCCTAAAAGCCTGCGCTCGGCTCTTTGGTTGTTTTTGGCCGCGGCGCGAACGGCCGTTGCCATGGAAACGCCACATCAGCTCCTCGCCTCCTTTGCTGCGGTAAAATGTGCATTTGCTGAACCTTTTCACCTCCGTTTTTCCCTCCACACGCTCGTCTCTCATTCAATGGCGGCCGTCCCCATGGCAACCAGACAGCCCGGCGCGGATCGCCAGGATCTTTCCGGCACGGATCGCGGGGATCTTTCCATCCCGGCGCGGTCAGACCGTCGTGATTTGGTCCACCACCCGAGCGCCGTCGTTCATCTCCACGCATTCCACTTCCTGCCGGGGGGTGTCGCCGGCGGGGGTCCGGCGGGCGCGGCTCTTGGAGGGCGGCAGGAAGGTGAGCAGGGCCGGCAGGAAGGCCAGCGCGTGCAGGGCGGAGCATCCGGCCGTCAGCGCCAGGCAGCGGAACAGCGTGCGCGTCAGGTTGGAGCGCACCGAGCCCACGGGCGCCAGAGCGGCGCCGTAGCAGAGGAAGGCCTGCAGCGAGGGCACGCCGTGCCTCTCCAGGGCCACCCTCACCCAGCGGGTCCTGCTGTCGCCCCGGCCGGCCGCAAAGCCGCACAGGAGCGGCCCGCTGCAGTCGGCGGCGTGCCCCAAGGCCAGGATCAGGCACAAGACCGACACGCAGTCCAGCTCCACGCCCCACAGGGTCATGAAGCCCAGGACGCCGAACTGCACCGACAGCAGGGTCAGCCCCAGCCACACCGACACCAGCGGCTCCACCACGGCCAGCGACGACAGGCCCAGCAGGAAGAGGACGGCCAGGAGCGAGTGGCGCAGCGGCGAGCTGACGGCGGCGGCGTAGCGGTCCAGGTAGACGAAGGACGGGTTGAAGATGAGGAAGCGCACGCGGGAGGTGAGCGACAGGCGCCGCAGCGTGTCCAGCAGCACCGACATCTCCTGCCGCTTGTTCTCCGTGGTCTTGGCCACCAGGAAGATGCGCGACGCCGCCACGTCGGGCTCCTCGCCGGCGCCCCGCTCGGCGAAGATGATGTCGTCGGCGAAGTGGGCGAACTGCGGCTGGCGCAGGAAGCCGTGGCGGAGGGCGTGGGTGAAGTTGTGGCGAGAGCCGCCGCCGGACTGGTTGCGCTCCGACAGGTAGGCCAGGTAAGCCTCCAGCCAGCTGATGCGCTGGAAGCCTTTGGCGTACTCCAGCAGGTCGCGCTGCACCGTGGCGTTCCAGTAGGGGGCGCTCTCGTAGATGTAGAAGCCGATGACGGGCGAGTAGGAGCTGAAGTAGCGCTGCTGGGCGCGGGCGTACGACACCGTGGCCGTGTCCATGGCCACCAGGGCGCTGGGGTCCGAGCCCTGGGACACCTGTCCGACACGCAAGATCACAAAAACAAACAGGTGGGCAAACTTTCTTACTCCACTTAACGAGATGTTTCCATTTGTGATGGATAAATGAAGCATGTGTAGCATGAATAAATAAATGTGAGAGCAGATTTATTTATTGTTTGATATTTAATTTGATTTTTATATTGATTTTTATTTTTGTACTTATTTTTACTTTTATTTATGTATTTTTTTTTTGATTTTATTTATTTTTTTAATCGATTTTAATTTTCACTTTTACTCATTTCTTTCTTTTTAATTTTGGCAGTTTTGATCTACAAGTGTAAAAAAAATCTCACAAGTGCTTCGTGAAGCTTCATGAAGCTTCATTTTCCCATCACTGGTTTCTATATGTATAGACCCATCAAATGAGCGCCTGACCTGCAGGAAGCCCATGAGCGCAAAGGAGACGTAGACCAGGTAGAGCAGCACGACAAAAGGCTTGACGTAAGTATTGGTGATCCAGTCTCCATAGCAACGCCTCACGCATCCCAGCAGGAGGTGCGAGTCCTGAGGACGAGCGTCCGAGTCGCGAGGGCGGGCGGGCACGCTCGTCGTCAGGTGGCCGTCGGCCGCGCGAGGGCGGACGCAAGTGCGCGGGTGCGCCACGTCGGCCGGGTGCGGAGCGTGCCCGAGCCCGTGGCCGTGCGGCGTCCCGGTGGCGGTCTGCGCTTCGTCCTGGTAGCGGGTGTACATCAGGCATCTGTACCAGGCCGGCTTGGAGTCCAGCCGGTCCTGCTTGGGCACTCGCCGGCAAAAGCAGCCGTGCCTGTAGCCCGTCTCCAGGTAGCCGGTGAGCACCAGGCAGGAGCTGTAGAAGGAGAGCATGTAGGCGTAGCTGACGGCCACGGCCAGCGCGGCGGTGCGGCAGAAGAGGCGCACCGCCTCCATGTTGGTGAGCGGCGAGGCGGCCAGGCCCAACGTCAGCAGGTGGAGCGCGGTGGAGCCCGAGAAGCGCGGCATCACGTCCTCGAAGACGCTCGCCACGCGCTCCTTCACGTGCTGGTCCTCGCGCGTGCGGCGCCACGACGACAGCATCTCGAAGGAGCCGAAGAGGCCGTGGCCTGGAAAAGCAATCAATCTTCTTTTATTTTAAAAGGTAAAAATTGTTTGGTTTTTTTAAAAGCAACATTTTTTAGAATTTTCAAATGCCAGACAGTGGAACTCAATTCACTTGAAATGAAATGGAAATGTTTTGCTTTCATTCATTTGATTTTGTGCGCATTCACCACTTGGGGGCAGTATAGCACAAATAAACATGCAGACGGTCACTACTCATTTTTATTCTATGGCTGTAGTTTTGACTCAGACATTGTTGTTTAATGTCCAAAATTCTAAAAGTGTCCTTTTAAAATGTAAATTACTAGTTTTAATTTTTTATTTTATTTTACCAAGGAGTTCATGACCTGGGAGGGCAGAAATGTCTTCTTCTTTTTTTTTTTTTTGACATCCTGGTGATTGACTGTTGATGGTTTCTAATATTTTGGCCTGATGACGTCGTGCAACTGCAGACCTCAAAATAATAATAAACATGGCGAAGGATCAATTTGCAGCGCAAGTTCCATCTGGCGGTTTGCGCTTTCTTCTCTGGTTGCCGCGGCAACGGTGGCTCAGGCGCGGCACACACACATAAACCCCCTCACAACTCATTTGGGCGACCTCAACAGGACGACGCGCTTCACACCTCCGACGACGACCCCAACAAGTTGGTTTGATCTGATTTCGTTCGAGCGCCGTCGCATTTTGCCATCAAATGACGTTTTTTCTTTCTCGAGCGCCACACGTCTTCTCTTCCCGTCTTTGGGAAGCTATTTTAGGAAATCCCTCCTGCGCATTGTGGAGGAGTTTGCAGGCGTGACTTAAAAAAAACCTGAAATGCACTCGCAGGTCGCATCGAGAAAAGTAGGCAAGATGTGGAGATTTTTGCGTTCATGCTGCAGCGCGGCGCGGTTTGCACGGCTGCCTCACAGTCAGGAGATCCTGGTTTGAATCTCGGTTTGTTGTTGCCCAGGAAGATTTTCAACCTTCATTTTTCTAGTCAAGTCAAGGTCACGACCTGCCAACATCTCGCTGGAGGAAAGCAAGACATCAAGTCAACACGACACTGTGTCACACTTCAAACTAAATCAAGAGGAATGTCCCTCGCCCCGGCGGCATATTTGTTTCCTGTTCTTTGCTTTCCTGCAGCGTGGAGGTCATGTTTTGTTTTTGGGCTGGTCAGCAACTCGACATTTGGCCGCCAGCGCAAAGACTGCAAACGAAGCAATCAACTTTACAGCAAATCAATGAAGCGTTGCTAAGAGCAATCAAATCACTTCAAGACTGCACATGGCTAACTAAACGTTGGCTCGGACATTTTTTCACCTTCCCGAGCCCGACGTTGGCCAGGGGTCCGAATCGAATGGTCCATTCGCAGGCCGTCTTGGCACCGGGCGGTTGGGGAAGCACAAATCAGTTGAATTGAAAAGACTATCAAGGTGAATTCTCAAGCCTTTTTAGCACCTTGTTGAAAAGGGCGCTTTATGCATAACACGAAATAAGAACACGAAGTTTTATAGCAAAAGAAAAAGTGTCCCAAAAACGTTTGCATCATTTCACAGGCCTTGAAAATTATTTCATGAAATTTTGGAAGAAATTTCAAGTATCTCAAATGTGATTTCCTGTTTAAATGAATAGAAAAGCCTTTACAGCCTCCCAAAAACAACAAAAAGTTGAATGCGTTGACGCTTAAGTATTGTACTATAAAAACACAGTTATGACATCGCTTATTAAAAAAGTAACAAAAATAAATACATAAATACGGTTTTGACACTTTTTTGCCTTCAATTTCACTGTGCTTCTCCTTTAGGTATGCGTGCCTCGGCCACCAGGGGGCAGACATACTGCACATGGAGATGTCACGTCGGGAATCGGCACTAATATCAGTCGTTCTTCGCAGAGGACAAAGAACGTATGCATTGCCTGTCTACTTTTGTCAGAAGAAAAATACCACCGGACAGTATTTTACAGTAAGAAAATATGTTAACGGTGTTAACGTCGTGTCCATACACACACGTGAGCATTAGCCAATCAATGATTGATCTGTTGAACTTACCCAGCATGACGAAAGGGATGCCCAGGTAGGTGGAGTTGTAGGTGCAGCCGCTGAGGTTGAGAATTCCGGCGGCCGTCAGTCCCGCCAGCGCGACGGTCAGCAAGGCCAGCATGCCCAGCCACGGCTTGGCGCGCACGCAGTCGCGCATGGAGCAGCACACCACGGCCAGCGTGCCGCACAGCGCCAAGCTGGCCAACAGGGGGCGCCGCGCCAGCACAGAGGACAACTGGAAGTCGCTCCTGAGGGACGAGGACGTGGCCGGGTACAGGCCCAGCTGGGGGTGGAGCGCCGCAAACTGCCGCAGCTCGCCGCAGAAGGCCGCCTCCCACTGGCCGGCCACGCCCTCCATCAGCCCGCCGCGGGCTTGCAGGTAGTAGGTCAGCTGCAGCGCCCGGGCCGAGCGCACCGCGTCGCCGCGGGGGCCTCGCGCCGCGCCTTCGGGGGCCCCGATTTGCACGCCGCCCAGCTGGTGGCCGATGTAGGCCCGCCGCCCGTCCGCCAGCCGCGTGATGGGGTAGCGCAGCGCCGGCGCCGAGCGGTTGGCGGCCCGCGCCGAGCGGATCTCCTCCATGGCGCGGATGATGTCGTCCACCATGCACGCGTTCTTGTCGTCAGGCAGGCACAGGTGCGAGAAGGAGTAGTTGAAGCTGCTGGGGCCGCTCGCCGGCATCGTCACTTGCATCTGGTAGATGAGCCGGTGCAGCTGACAAGGACGCCATGACAGACGTTCGGAGGAGAAAAGAAGAAGAACGACAAGAACAAATACGGTTGATCCGGTAGCGTGCCGCTTTGGCTTTTTGCATTGCAAGCAGTCAAAATTTGGGCTTGGCCATCGTGTGGCGCCGAGGAACTCTGTTAACTTAGTGACCGGCAGCCATTTCCACTGAAGCAACCCCCTTCGCTCCAGGCGGTTTGACTGGAGTTGGACTGATTTTGCAAGGCCCACGAAATATTGTGTTCTATTGCTATCAAAACATGGAAGCTACCAAAAGAAAGATTCGAGTCTCTTCTTTCATCAGGAAAAAAAAGTTTGTTTCTATCGGTTTTTGTCTTGCAGCAATTAGCATTAGAATATAGCTAAGTTTCATCAACATTCACATTCCTGGCAAAAAGAGCTTGTTGCAACGTGGCCCTGGTTGATCTCTTATACTCTGCTGCCACCTGCTGGCCGTTTTTTTATAAGAACTACCACTGCTGCATCAAAGCCTTCTGTATGCTCGAGCATAAAGAAAAACATAAAAAACGGAGAAATATGTTCTTGGGACTATGGCAATATTTAAAATGTAACATTTATATAAATGTTTGGGAGCAAATGAGTTAAGGAGCTTCATTTAGACAAAACTCTTGTGGCATCTTGGTGGTAAGGAACAATGTGAAGTAAGTTGTCCGTATCATGGGTTCCGCAGAAACAAAACCCCAGGTGATTATTTTGGAAAAAGCCGAGTGCAACGTTTTTGGAGTGTGTTGAGATATGGTAACCTAGCAACAAGCCAGATGTTGCTGCCAATTTTTTTCCATCGTCACCTTTACGTCTACAATTATTGATTGATTTATTTGCCAAATGTTGCTTTTCATTTCACGCTTGAACCCTCAAACGCATTTTTCGCGTTTTATGGCAAATTGACTTTTCACATCAATTTACACGTTCAACTCAATTAAATAACAGTGCCATAAATGTATCTTCTTTTTTTGAATGCAGCAATTGTTTCATTTGTTTAGTTTGCTGGATTTTTGTGCTCGTCGAGGGTCGCACTTTGTGAAAAATGTTAGTGACTGACGGTCAAACGACAGATCAACTTTTTGCAATTCGATCAAAAATCGTTCAACTTGCTAACATTTCAATTAAATACAACGTTATGGGCCAACAAAATATCATTCAAATGTGTGTGTCTCTTGTTCTTTCCACGATTGGCCGAGAACATTTTGGGCAGAAAACGGGATTTTTATTGATTTTTTTCCCGGTCTGAACATTTTTCCTCGGAAACAAACCCAATAGAGGATGGATAGCGACACGGCGGCGGCCAACAGGTGGCTCGTCCACTTACCTTGAGCACGGCGTCCAGATTGGGCGGCTCCAACAGGCTCCCGCGCCGCGCCACGACGATGACGCGGCCGTAGCGTCCGGGCGTCTGCAGGTCCGAGTAGAGGGCGTGCTTGGAGTGGTTGATGGGGAAGAGGCTGCCCACCAGGTTGCCCTCCATCTTGGCCAGGCTGTGCTTGGGCGCCAGCAGGCCGCGCACGTCCTCCTCCACGCGGTAGCGGCTGAAGCTGGCGCCCAGCAGCACGGCCAGCAGCGCCGGCGCCGAGGCCAACAGCACCGGCTGGCCGGCCACCAAGCGACCCAGCGCGCGGAAGCCGGCGCCCAGGCCGGCGTGCAGCGCCTGCCGCAGCATGGCGGCGCGCGGGCCCGGCCCGGGAGCCTCCGGCGGCCGCTCCAGCCTCTCCCAGCCGGCGGAAAGCCCCGAGGCGGTGCCCAGCGGCATCAGGGGCCCCCGGGCGCATCCGCCCCGCTTCTCTGCATCTGCGATGAGGGGAGGGGTTGCGGGAAGGTGGGTGGGGGTCTCAGCTCCGTCTATTGTCCGCCTCTCATCCGCCAACAAGTCTCTAGGAGAACGAGGCAGCAACACAGATGTTGACAAATGAGTCATGTCGCCATTCGCATGCCCCCCCCCCTCCCTTTCCTTCGGTCTGCCTACCTGATGCTGCAGCCGGCATCCCCGCTCAAGACGCCACCGATGAGCCGCGTCTTCCGGCAGATCTTCTCCCTCTGCTGAAAGCAAGCTCTGGAACCTGCACCCCCCCGAACGCTCAGCTCAACCCAGCCCAGCGCCGCCGCTTCGTAGGCTGCGCGTGTGCGTGTGCGTGTGCGTGCACATTACAGTAGGCGGGGAACGATGTCAAAATAAGAGCTTCTGATTGGACAACGGCAGCGAGGCAATAACGCGTGAAAGGGAATGAAATAAAAAATTGAAAAAAAAATCAGCCAAGCAAACATTGCGTCACCGTGTACAGAAGAAGTTCCAGTTGTGTCATTTCAAATGAAAAGCGCATCAATTCAGGCACACTGAGTTTCTCACTGCATTGAAATGTCACAAATGAGACATATTCTTTCAAAATAAAAACATGCAAAAAATCTGTCCTGATACTCCGCGCTCTGGAGACGTCTCGGAATAAAGTTTTGATCAGAAACATGCTCAAATTGGACCTGATTGTTAAAAGAATGGATTGTAAGGGAATGAAAATACTCACATTTGCACGCGTGTATTTTTGCTGACTTTGATGGATTGTGGGTGTGCGTGTACTCGGCTTCAAAGTCATTTGATAATCGGGCCAAGAATGTGCATTTGGCTTGTGCAAGTCATGAGCTATTAACGTGTTTATTTGGATTTAAAATATGAAGATGACAACACTCCCAATAAAAAGCCAGTTGGTCGCAAAGTGGACATCCCCCGCGTTTGTTTACGACAGGCGATGAAGCCGAACGGGTGAGGGCGGGGTGCGCTCATGAGGGAGCGAGCACAGGAGAGGAAATGAAAGAGCACGGAGACGTCCGAGCCTCGGGGGATTTTTTCTGATAAGCAAAGTACTAATTAGCGCACCTCAGGGAATCATGTGCAACGTTTACAAAACCTCCATTACGGCGGCCGCCGACTGCGACGTGCGAGCTCATCCGTCCGTTTGGGTTCAGCTCATTCATGAATAAAAAGTCCCTTCGCGTCTATTTCCCGGCTCGTGTAGAATTGATGACATCATCCGTGTGTGAAGCGCTCCCAACATGCCGGCCACACGTTGTGGCCCAGATGCGCAACATGTGTGATCATACGGATGCGAACGAATGTTCTCACGTCTAAAATGCTTCGCGTCATGAAATTGTCGGCAAAATTCAAAAGCACATCGCTACTCACACGCACTTTGACCTCTGAAAATATTCAAACAATCAACACAATATATGAATTTTTATCTCCATGAAGCGTTGCAACATCAGAAATGTTCAATCAACCGTCACCAAAAAGTGCACATCTGCACTTATTCCCACGCCAGCAGCTGCAAATATGACAATCATCGCACACATATTTTGCATTTGATGGCCGTTAACGTCTGCAGAAGCTTCATCAGGAAAACGCTTGATGTCCCCTCAAGTCGCGCGCCTTTTCACGCCGCCTTCCTGTTTTCTTTTTTGCGTCTGTGCTTCACGCATTCCGATAATTAGTGGTCAGGGGCAGCATCTTATTTACACACATTCACATTTGCACGCGAGCTTGCGGATTGTTGAGATGATTGGCGCTGGCAGGGTTGCCACAGATGCAGGTCATTAACGCTCGGCGCACCCCCGCCCCCCCGCCCGCCACTCAAACGCACAATCGCATTCAGGATGACCCCGATAAGAGAGACAACACGATGAGTTGCCATGGCAACTGCCGGCATCCCGAAGAGCCACACGATGCTGTGCGTGCGTGCGTGTAATAAATGGCCACTAATCAACAACCTGCTGTGACACACAAAAACAAACCGAGGTTGAAATAAACGCAAAGAGAAAAGTGCTTTGTTCGAGCAGCTCTCGGTTACGTGGCCAAATTCGAGATTTGCTTGCAAATTGAATATGAAGACTGGAGAATATTGATGAGCTCATTCATCCGCTCGTAATCATCTTCACTTCCCGGTGAAAGGCTGCTGAGCCAGTTGCCATGGCAACATCTGGACGGCAGCTTCGGCTGCTTACAAAAGCTATCGGCACCACATATTCAAAGTGACCAAATTTTATTTTTCAAATTTAGAATAAATATGGAAATTCTCTTCTTTAACCCCCGACAATTAGCATAATATATTCAGATAAGTTTCAAGTGTAATACAGTCAGTACAAGTAATAGAAAAGTAATATCACAGTAATTATAACATTATTGTGAATACGACTTTTGTACTTAAGTAATCACTTAAAATGAGTGCTTATTAAACATTAATGCACGTCTTTGATTGTGAGATTTTTCTTAACTCCAGTTGACCAATTATGGTAAAATTGCTTTCAACATGATGGCGACATTAGAAAAAAAAAAAAAAATCAAATAAATTGCTCATCTTGTCGCTATGATGAGATATATATGTATATTAAAAAAAAAAAGTTTATTCCAAAATGACTCCATAATTATCATCATCATCATCATCATCATCATCATTTCAAGTCTGTCAAAGGTTCTGCTGCTCATACAAAGCCAAACGTGTTCGTGAATAAAAAAAAGCGTCAAAATTGGGCTCGCGGCAGCAGCGGCTACCTGACGGATGGGCGGGGCTCAGGCTCAGGTCAAAGGTCACCACACCCGGCAAGACTGCGCGCCTCTGTTCATCACCGACGAGTCGGGGCAGCTGAAGGCCTTGCTGAACTCGGGGAAGTTACTCATCGCGCCGACAACCCTGTCGGCGGGCGGGGGGGGGGGGGGCATAATCACATTGACGGCAAAATCTGGAGGCTCAGAGCTCACCATCATCAGGTTCAAATCCAGAAAAGTACCAAAAAAAACAGTCAGTAGTGAGAAATAAAACACAAGTTTGTCAACATGTGAAGAAAGCGAAGGCCTCAACGCAATTGACATGCAAAGTTGAGTGGCCTGAGGAACCTCACGCCATCCATCACCACAAAATTCACATCGATGCCGATTTTCTTGAAAAATGTTGTTGCTTTTGCGTTAGCCCAAATTAAACGGCACCAAGGAATTACGTTGGTGTGAGTTGAGGAACTTCATGTAGACAAAATGAGGAATGCCACTTGTGGAAGTTACGTACATTCTGTGAAAAAGCTGGGACAGACTCCAGCTGGCCGGAGAAGAAGAAGCGCCGTGGGAAATGGAAAAGACAACTGGAGTTCATGCACACTACGCATCCTCACCTGAACTTTGGAGGACTGTGCGCTCCGCTTTGTACTTGGTCCCTGGCGGCCTCGGGTCTGTACGAGTTGCAGCGGACCTGCGGGCACACGGAATGAGCGCATCAGACGCGCCGCGGCGCCCCCGGCTGGAGAGAACGCGTCCTTACGTGCGAGTAGCTCAGGAAGAAGATCTGGTTGTTGTCCAGTCCCACGCCGGGCAGAAGCGGCTCCTCCGCGCCGCCTCGGCTTTCGTCCACCCATCGCCGGTACGCCTGACGTGGAAAACATGGATGGGACCCGCCCGCCTCACCTCTGACGGCTACGCTAACGGGATCGTACCCTGAACGCTTGTCTTATTCCACCGTTGTCTGCGATGTTCTCCGCTAGCGTCCTCTTACCACGAACCTGCGCAACGCGCACAACAGCCGTGGCAACACCGTTTCTGACAGTTAGCTGGAGCAACTGTCAATGCTAATTGTTAGCTTGTCTAACCAGCTGACACAGCGAGTTGCTGCGATTACCAACGTTAGCATTAAACTAGTGCACATTCTAAAGGAAAAGTTATGTGATTTGTTTTATATTCCGGTACATAACAAGTGCGTCTCATTGTTTTACATTTAATGTGGCAGAAAATTGTTGTTGAGGGGAAAAAAAACATGTTTTTAAACATTGTTATCTATCTGCCAAATTGCTACATTGAAGTGAGGCAAAAAATGGATGGATGAAACCTAAAGTCGGCTGCCTCGTAAAAAGGTGCTTTGGGCAGCCTCTTGTGGCAAATTAGAGCATTACAGATAAAGTACAAAACATGCAAATATGGAACAGCAAATAGAAATTGTTTACTGTAAAATCAGAGAAGGAAGATTTGTACTTCTTACATGTTGTAGATAATTGTACCAATTTCAGAGAAGAACTCAAAACCAAAAAAGGGCATTAGTGACGTTCTCACGTTTAATCCCGCCTCTTCCCAGTAGTAGTCGTTGTACTGCTCCACCATGCACTGCGTCTTGTCCGTGAAGGCCGTCACCGACGAGTTGCTCCACCACTGGTCCAGGTTGCCGTCCTTGTCGTACTTGCGTCCTGTTTCAGCAAAGAACATTTAGAAGAAAAAACCCGGCATATTGTGGATATTTAAATGCTGGCCGCCGCGTTCACCGTTGCTGTCGAAGCCGTGCGTCAGCTCGTGCCCGACGATCACGCCGATGGCGCCGTAACTCAAAGACCTGCAAGACCACCAGAGGACGGGTTGGTCAAGCGAGGACGATGATTTCTCAAGTGTAAAATCGTGGAATCATCTCATCTCACCTTGGATATTCTTTCCCCCAGAAGAAAGGTTTCTGAAGCTCGCCAGCAGGGAACCCTGAGAAGCAAATGTTCTCCGCCGTCATTCTGAGAGCAGTTTCTCGTTATTTCCCCCCAGTTTGGTTAGCCTCCATTGCTACAAGCTAGCTTTTCTCTCCAGTTGCTTCAATAATGCAAGATGAAATCAATCTTACGGATCTGGTTGGTGGAGGAGCTGTAGAAGGCGTTGACCGTGGTCGGATTGGTGAACCACCTGCCGTGGGAGGAAAAAAAAAACGCCGTGAACTCTCTCGCTCCATTTCAGGAAGCTTTCAGCTTTCATGAGGAAAATGCTTGACGACGGCTCACTCTGTCCGCGGGACTTTCTTCCGAAGCCAGGCCACGTCGGCCTGAGCGATGAACTCCAGCGTCTGCAGCACGTTGCCGTAGTAATCGCTCTCGTTGAACCGCAGCTAAAAATGGAGGATGGGCGTGATCGTTGGGTTTCCGCGAGGCGCAATCGCGACAGAGCGAGTCACCGTGCCAACCTCCTTCAAGTCGTCATTGAGGTAGCTGTCGTTGCGGATGAACTCGGGGTAGCCCACTTTGGCCAGGACGGCGTGAGCCTGAGGGATGCCGGCACCGCACACCGAATGAGAACGGAGGAAGTCCGAGAGAAGCGTTCGGCGACGTCACCTTTTCGACGGCTCTCGTCTTGGTCGCCTCGTCCATCCAGTCGTTCTCTTCCTGCAGCATGTCGATGAACGCCCAGCGAACGCCGTCAATCAGCTCGTCCATCTGAGGAGATAACATTTTAGATTCTGCTTGCAACAAAAGGGGACTTTTTGGTCTTGCGCGGCAGGAATAACAGAAGAAAAGTCCACACGAGGCCCAAAGATGCAACCTTAACTCATTGACTGGCAGCCACTTTCACTGAAGCAACCACCTTCGCTCCGGCTGTTTTACAGAATATTGTGTTCTATTGCTATTAAAACATGGACGCTAACAAAAGAAAGATTAGTCTCTTCTTTCATCAGAAAAAAAGTACATTTATATCTGTTTCCGTTTTGCATTGATTAGCATTAGGATATAGCTAAGTTTCATCATTATTCACGTTCCCGGTGAAAACAATGCAAAAAAAAAAGAAAGAGCTTTTTGATCTCTTATACTCTGCTGCCACCTGCTGGCCCTTTTCATAATAACTCCCATTGCTCCAGCCGTTCTGTGCAGTTGAGAGGCTGCATCAAAGCCTTCTGTTGGCTCTAGCAAACATTAAAAAAAAAACATAAATATGTTTTTGGGACCATGGTAATATTTCAAATAGAAAATGTTTGTATTATTTTTGGGGAGCAAATGAGTTAAAATCCTCATAAGTCACTCAATGTTATATACAGCTGTCACGTCACAAGGTTACGTCCTTGCAAGTTCCTCCACTACACAAACAACCAATATACATCACACACACACACACACACACACACACACACACACACACACACACACACACACACACACACACACACACACACACACACACACACCATGTGTTTCTTATCCTCCTGAAAGTAGTTGTCGACAAAGAGGCGTCCTGTGGCGTAGATGAGCGAGTTCTCGATGTAGTTGATGCACTTGTCCCAGCGCGGTGTCAGGGACGTGGTTCCCGTGGTTACCTGCCCAACGCAAAGCCGGGTCGTTCATAACCATCATCATCATCATCATGATCGTGTTTCCGCTGTTAACGGCGCTGACCCTGGCATAGTCGAGGTATCGGTAGAGGAAGCGGCGGCTGAGGGTGGTCAGCTTGGAAAAAACTAATCTCCACTGCACGTAGTTAGCAACCGTCCTGCAGGAAGGCAGACATTCATCATGTAAGATCATTAGTCGCTCTGATTGGCCGCAATGAGCGTGCGTGCGTGCGTGCGCGCGTGCCTGGAGTCTGTGGCGTTAAGCAGCTTGACAAGGTCCCTGAAGTACTGCGGCGCTCGTACGATGACGGCCTCCGAGGAGGTGATGACGCGAGACGGGTCGCTGTCGGACTCCGCGACGGACTTGACGAAGAATAACCAGTCCAGCTGCACCGTTCGATCGCGTCGTCGTTTGAATATTGACGGACAAATATTCATAATAATAAGACATTTATCTTGTATAGCGCTTTTCAAGGTCATCAAAGACGCTTCATGGAAAGATAATGGATGCAAATGGAAGATAATCAAGCAAAAGGGAGACACAATTACACAAAAAAGTCATTTCCAGATTTTTTTTCTGGCATGTAAAGAACCCTGAAAACAATAAAAGTTATTTTTCAAAACATATAAATGGCAAACTGGTCATTTTGCCACAGCTATTTATTTAAAAAAAAACAAAAAACTTTGTGAGCATACGAGAACAGTGGCTAATAATAATTTAGTAATTTAGTGCCACAATATCATAAAAAAAATGGCACAAAAAATGTGTTTCAATTCTCAATCATCAAGTCAATTCTGCAAAGGTTCGATTGAGGAAACTGGACTCATTTTTGTTATTTTTTCCAACTTTAATTATACTGTTAGGTTAACGATTATCATAAAAACAACTGATTTGGGGACCAAAACAACTATAACTAAAAAAATGATGACATTTCCAGGGGGAAAATAATGTAAAGAAGCCTGAAGTGATGCACATCAAAACAAAACTAAAACATACCAAAGCAACAGGTGAGTCGAGTTAAAAGAAGGAACGTACCTGCGGTAAGTGGCGCTGCAGTCGGGACAACGTGTATCTGTTGTACATGTTCTCGCTGGTGCGGTTCTCGTAAGGAATCACGATCTGTAGGAGGAGGGGACAAATGTGTACATGTGCCGTTTGGTCCCCGTTTCAGACATTTGCTCCCAAATGTGGTCTTTACGTGAGCCAGTTTGGTCTCAAAGTCCAGAACTTTCTCCATCTGGACTCGAGCTGCTTTCTGGGGAGCGCCCAGCATGACGGCCGTGTCCACCATCAAGCTCAGCAAGGCCGCACGGTACTGCACACAAACACATACACCATTGATCATACACTTTTGCTTATTGTGGATAGAAAAAGTCTACACACCCATCTTCAAATGCTAGGTCTCATTAAAAAAAAAAAAAAAAAAAGATAGCGCCTAGACTTTTCCCACTATTAATGTGACCTCTAACCTGCACAACTGTATCTAAGAAAAGAGATATCGTTGCAAAAGTGTTCAATCACATACAACTAATAAAGTTCAGCTGTTCTATTAGCAAGTCACCGTCTGCGCAGCAGAGGAGTTGGTGATGTAGTCCTCCCTCGACGGCAGACACAAGGAGGCCTGATCCAGCTGGGCAAAAGAAAAAAAGAGAACGTGGTAAACACGCGTTGACGTCTGGAGACCGAGCGTGTGTTTGTTTGTTATCACTGGAGCAGAAAAACTCAAAACGAAAACAGCAAAACAACATGCGGCTTGTTGAACCTCGACAGTCCATCCGTCACATTCAGATACCTCGCATGCTTGCATGGATCACCTGGGGGGGGGGGGAGCAAAACTCCCAGAATGCACCTGCACAACAATTTCCCACTCGATGACAGATAAAACGGCCAAACATGCCAATGAACTGCGTGTCCACCTTGATGACGTATTTGGACGAGTTCTTGTCATCAGGGGAGACGAACATTCGGATGAGGACGCTCTTGCTGTGCTGGTTCCTCATGCGGGCCAGCGTCCTCAAGAGGTTCCAGTCCTGCTCCGACCAGCGGAAGTGGGCGCCGAGGCCGTCGCCCAGCACGGGCCAGCGGAAGTCAGGCAGCTGAAGCGTCCTCAGCACGGGCTGGGCGTCCACGTCCTCCAGTAAAGCTGGAAGGAGCAGGAAACATACGGCAAAGGCCAAAATGCACTTTGACAACGACAATGGCTTAACTACCGTTTTGTCATTTTGAGGTCACGCACAGCCATCGAGACAACAACCGTCTTAATCACAGCCCCGACTCCCGCAGCCACATTGAATATTCACAATCAGGAAAATACGGCTACGTATTTTTCACAATATTATTTCACTTTGTCAAATCATGTTGTATTTTTCTCTCCTGGCATATGTGTATTTTTTTTTGTTTATGTATTTTTATTGAATATTTTTTTCCCCTTAAATGTGTATACCTACTATAATATTTTTTCCAATTGCAACTAATATATTTAGGTATTCTTCATAATATCTGATATATAATTTTGCAGTATTTTCATATTTGTCTGTCTGTCTGCTGTGTACTTTTTGTAAGATTAATCATCATTTGTTTGTTTTTTTAAAACCATTTCTTGCTTTGCAAGTTTCCTAATATTATTTTACGTTTTTATTATTATTTTGAAATTGTTATTTGTCTAATAGCTTTATGATTCACATCTAATATAATATGCTGTAATGTTCACATATTTTTTGTATTAAATTCTTATATTTTTTTCTAATGGTTGTATTTTTTCTAATATAATTTAGTTTTGCCAAATATTTTAGTATTTTTTCAAGGGGTAAAAAAACTCTTGATGGGAAAAAAAAAAGCATCAGAAGCAGGTGTAAAATTTGTAGTGGTTTGGCCTTGACGGAGGTTTCGCGTCGTCGCTTTTGTGTGCGACTCACTCTCGTTTATGCAGGAGCGGTAGAGAATCTTGGCCTTGGTCACCGCCTCCAGCTCGTCGGCTTCACCGCGAGCTTCCAGTAACTCTGAGGGACAAAAGCTTTCATCTTGCAACTGCACTTTGTCAACTCATGAGGCTCTCTCGTACCTTTGAGTCGCACGTCCACCTGCTGGCGAAGCCACGGGTAGATCCCGAACGAGGGCGAGTCTTCGGGAATGGGATTGTTCTCCAGCCAACCGCCGCAGGAGAACGTGTAGAAGTCCTCGCAAGGGTCCACCGATTTGTCCATTTTGCTCAGAATAGCGCCAGCTAGAGAGAAATCAGCTTTACTTTTAGTTATCTTGCACGATGAGGCTGCTCAAAATGTATTGGGGGGGGGGGGGGGATAGTGTTGTTCTCACCTGCCTCAATGCACTCCGGGCTCAGACAGAACTCCTGCTGCTTGCTTCTTTGGGAAACTGAAGGAAAATGAAGATGAGGCCACTTTGCCAACAAATGGCTGGGGAAAACATGCAGGGGTACCTAATATTCTGACCTGCCCTTTCCATCATTTCCTGGCCAAAGCGATTGGACTGTGATCAGGAAAGGCCTCAGGGAAATCGTCCCTTTGAACCGATTTGTTGAAAAAGCCACAAAGGGCACATTGTGAGGTTGCATCACAGCCTCGCAATGCGTCATTTCGGGATGTTGCAATATGACAAATTGTGGAAAGTCATCCAGTGGTTTTGGAGCTGACTGGTACTTTACTGCCCTCTCTTGGTTCGGAGCAGCAATGCACAACTTTTCCAAAACGTTACTGGATTTGACTTGAGGTGTCGCTGATGCATTTCGGTGGACAAAAGAAGCTGCCAAGTGAGCGAAACCGGTTTGGCAAACGATGAGCAGAGCAGAGCGCAGCTTCGCTGACCTCTGACCTCTGACCAACCTCCAACTCGCCTCCACCAAGCGCGCCAACGCAAAAACAAGAAAGAAGTGGAACACTTGGCATTCTTGTGTGCGGTGACACGCATGGCGGGAGACGGGAGGGTTTGCGGTGGAGTGGGCGTGCGGGCGAGTGATTGCGCCGCATCACGTAATTACACTTTAGCGCCGCCGCAAGAATGCGTGACGTGCACGCACGCACACTTGAGCAGAACATCTAAATCCAAAAGTTGCTAAATATAACACAATTTTTGAGATGATGTGAATGTTACTCAATCTGCTTGTTTAAATGTCATCACGGTGGCACATGTTTAAAAACAAAACAAAAACAAAACAAAACAAAACAAATCCCAATGTGACCCGCAACATCATAAACAAGAGTTGGATACTCTATCATTAGAAATTTGGTGCCTCCCAAAAAAGGCATCCTGTTCAACAGTGGCATATCATCACTGATAGGCGGAAAACCCATATGTCCAAATATGGTCAATATCCCTGAAAAGATATTATTGGTCCGTCCCCCACATCAATTGTTATTTTTCTGCCTTATTAACTAATTAAAAGTGTGGAAAATGAATTCAATTAACTGTATTGGACACCAAGTAACACATTTAGTGAGTTGAGAGGAAAAAAATTACGAACTGGTATAATAAATATAAATGAAGTGTGTATATAGTTTGTTATTTTTCATAGTTTGATTTTATTTCTTTTTGACTTTCGCTTTTTTTTCTTTTTTCCGGTTAGTTTGACTTTTTTAGAGCAAGTTTGTTCATTTTTATTATGTATAATTTCAACTTCCTGATGGCCACCATGCCCGACTGTACACATGGTTGGTTTGGATCCCCACTTGCGTGATTGTGCGAATGGTCTCTATGATTGACAGGCGACCAATCCAGGCCGTACCCCACCTCCTGTCCGAAGTCTTCAGTCGGTGACTCCGAACAGGAGAAGTGGAAGAATAGTGGCTGGACAACGGCGCTCACTTGGGCGTGCGTGAGGCAGGAAACACCCTGGACTGGTCGCCAGCCAGTCGCCCGTCCACATATGGACAAACAACCATTTGCACTGACAATTTATAGAGTTTGTTGTTTTTTGTAATGTGGGAGTTTGGAGCCACTCGAACTCAAGACTCTGCAAACTGCGAGGCAGGTTTGCTAAGCACTCGTCCACCGGTCTGCCAATTTAATGCTTGAGCAAATCCCAACAGCAAAATTCCACTCAAGCACTCCTTTGCATGTTTTTCCCGTCCCAAGAGGCCTCCCAGAGCGAGCGGGCGAGCGTCGGTGGGTGAGGCCGTAGTGCATGTCGCATGTGGGCGTTTTGAAACCTTAGAGCAACCAGAAATAGTCCGACACCAGCCAGGACCTCATTTAGTCTGCATGTACTCTACTCTTGGCCGTGCACTTTGAATTCCTCGCAAATTATAACGCAGCGTGAGGGCCAGTGCAAGTGTGTGTGTGCGTGCGTGCGTGTGTGTTCGACTCACCCACTATGAGCGCAAGCAGCAGAATCCCGCAGAGACACGCGCACACAATCAACGCCGTCCTGTAGCGCCGGCTTTTGCCCCGCTCGGGTTTGACCCCGCCACCGCTTCCACTTAAATGTTCTGCTTCCATAATTGATAAGCTGACACGCTTATGAAAAAATGGAAACAAAACAAAAACTATGAGGATGCTATAAATGAGGTGGGATATGATTGTGAGAGGTTGCTCTTACCTTCTGGTCGGCTTTCGAGTGTCACTCTGAAACTCCTCCAACTTCTGTCGGCTTCTTCAACTGCTCGCCCCTCCCGGAGTCACTCCTCCCTCACAGTGTGTGTGTGTGTGTGCGTGCGCGCTTTTGTCTTTGATACATTGTGGGGCCCATACACGCGGGTTTTTCCAGGTTTAACTACCATTGTGGGGACCGACTTGAAATTGTGGGGACATTTTGGTGGTCCCCACCCCCCGTCCCAATTTTGATCCAGTGGTTTCTTTATTTTTTTGTATTTCCGACTCAACACTTTCATACTACTTATTTTAACATATTTCATCTCCTCATACTAAATTAATGTGTTTATATTTTCAAATGTTCCTAATACATTTAGTTTTTATGACTGAAAAGTTATTTTTCTTTGCATTAATCCTGATGTAGTATTTCAGGATCTCCTTCAATATTATTTTACTGTACTATTATTATTTTTTGTATTTTGTCTTCTATTGTTCAATTTTTTTCTGATAATTTTGAATTATTTTCCTAACATTCTCCAGTACAATTTTTTTTCCATTGTCGTTGCCAATGCCCTTATTTGTAAGAATATTTTTTGTCCTAGTATTTTTGTCAAATACTTTCTTTTTTCCCAATATTTTCTTTTCCTAATAATGTCGGATTTCCCTTCCAAATATTGTTGAATTTTTGCTCGTATGCTTCGCTTTATCCTTTATATCTGTAACTGCCCCCCATCTGTCCCTGCTGGAGACAATCATCAGATGACACGTTGACTGATAGCCGCACTCTTCAATTAATTTGATGATGGCGCCTGGAACCCATTTTAAATCCAGCAGACAACAAGGCAAAGGTTGCCCCCCTCCATCTTCTCATCCCGCCGCGATTCCACACGTGCTCATTAGGGTTTGAGGCGTCGGCTGCAGTCCTTTTATAGACTTCCTGTGCGGCCAAAAGCATTCATTCATCGTCAAACATGGAGCGAGCGCGGCATCATCGCTTATCAATGTCACATGATGTGAAATATTTTCCTCACAATTATTTAGTTTTGTTAGACAAATAGTGTGGATTTTTCATCTCGTGTTTGTATTTTTGAATATAGTGGGGGGTCCAATATTTGTCATTTTTTTCTCAAACATTTTTTTTTTTATTTCCTAATTTTTACATTTATACATAATTTTTTTCATAATGCTGTTTAATACGTTTGCATTTTTTCATCTAATATGTGATTGAATTTGAAAGTGTTTTGATGTTTTTTCTGTCACGTGTTTTCCATTTGATATTCAGGTGGGTTTTTTGTGTAATTCAGTAAATTTTTTGGGTCTACTATCGTTCATTTTTCTGCCTAATATTTTTTGCGTGTGCCATTCAATGTGTGCGTTATCCCAAAAATGGTGCCTATTTTTTAAAGTAATTGTCCTTTTTCCTTCTCTACCCGAGCAAAGTATTTTTCACGACTAAGTGGATGCCATCAAATCAACAAGGTGATGAGAAAAAAACGTGTTTCGGGTTCAAAGATGCAGATCGAGCAAGTGGTGGGAAAACGTTTTGAGTGCCAACCTTGAGATTTGCAAAGCTCCATCAACACCTCGTTTGTCTTCTTGGCGTCGTCGTCCTCGAACACGTTGAGCCAAAACCTCCGCGGGCTGTCGTTAGGGCGAGATGAGCAAACACGCACGCGTCGAATATCGGGAGAATCGGCCTTCAAACGCTATCCCAACACAAACATCAGGATCGCTCGGCATCCGTCCGCACTCGTTTCCTTCATTAAGCTTCTTTTTTTCCCTGTTTTTTTTAAACCTGTCAAAAGGAGGACGCACAAATATTTAAGCATGGTTAAAACTACAGCCGCCTTCAATTAATCTCATTAAAAGCTGCATCATCGAATGAACGCTGAGAGTCAACAATCAATTTGAAAACAATGGCAGCACTTTATTGAAGAGCGAAAGACATACAGCGGCACACACACGCGAATGGGTGCAGGCTTCGGCCAAGTCGGATTTCTCTTGTGGAATCAATCAAATGTGTTCACTGGGAATGGTCTTACCTTACCTGATCTGATTGCGTGTGTTCAAATGGATTGGACAAATGCTTCCAATCCGGATCCAAACGGGATGAAAACAGGAGTTGACAATATGTTGCTGACTCTGCCTACACGCGATTCCGTTCATTCCAATTGACGAGATATTGTTTCCCCTTTTTTTGCCCATTAGAAAAAAACTTTATACACAGGTGCCTTGAGAGATAAGTTTAACTCCAGTATAAAACAGACATATGGCTACTGTCGTGGAGAGTCAGCTCCTCTCACTGTTGGTCAGCACAGCATGATTAGTTGTTCTTCGCAGAAGATAAAGAATATATGCCCGTTGGTATTGTTATCTTTCTACATGTGTTGCTCAACTCTCTCAATACATATGACGTATCAATACGTCATAAGCTTTTTTTCTTTCTTTTTTTTTAATGCAAGAGTGTCCGGCGCAGATTCTGACGGAAGGATTAGGCTGGACTGCAATGTTATTTAAAAGAAACGGCCAGCAGGTGGCAGCAAGTATAAAATCAGCCAGTATCACGCAAGGATCTTGTTGTAGAAGAAGAGAAGCAGGAAGCGTAGATTGGGACTGGGATTGTCATCCGTCACTACTCGCGTGTCGTGGAGCAGCGAGGAGGAAGTAGAAAATAAGCGATCAGCAGAACAAAACAGTTAACCCTGCATGATTGCTTTTTGGCTTAAAAAAAAGCATCCTCATCGGCTCATCAAAGCATAACGGCGGCGATCGAGTTGCTGCACGTCAAGGAATGACGCTTCGCACGCAACGAGCGACTGTCGAGCGACGATCCGCGGGCTTAACGGCTCCTTTTGCCGGTCAGAGCTGCAGTTAAACCAGTCAATTGTTCATGTGCAATAAAGTGTTATTTTGTTATCAAAAGCACTTTTTGGAACGTTGAAAACATTATTTAGAGGTTTGAGCTGTTGCAAATGAAAAAATGGTCGTGTTAAAGTCCAAGTTTGCTTAAAATGTTTGTTTTACAAAAAGCTCATTTTCCTACATTTTTTTTCTCAGGAAAAACTTGGCAAATATTCTAACGCTGATAACTACTGAACACTTCTTTTTTTCTGACGAAAGAAGAGAATCTAGTCTTTCTTTTGGCTTGTTCCATGTTTAAATAGCAATAGAACATCGCGAACATCGAAGGGGGTTGCTCCAATGAAAATGACTGCGATTCAATGAGTTAAAGGCTAGCAACACCGCCACATAGATGCTAACTGTTAGCCTATGTGTGGTTTCTCATTGTACTGCATGTTAACAATAAGCCAGTGGAGGCTATGTCGTTTGTTTAAAATAAGACGTGTAATTCTCTTTGCTTTGGTTGACCTTGAGCTGCGAGTGGCAACAAACACTTTAAAAACTTTTTTTTCAAAAACATTTGCAATTTCTATCTGCCAAACCGCCACTTGCCGACTTAGGTGGGTGTGGCAATCAGCGGTACTTCAACTTTTTAAGTTGCGATGAAGTGAATCGAGTCGCTGACTGCCAGACGGCACACGTGCCTCAAGTTGGCCGTTCACGAGTCAAAGAGGGGGAAAATAACAAATAAATCAAAAATGAAAGCTATCAGTCAATCAGTGGGCTCATGTCTGGGAAAATGCATCTCAAGGCACCGCTGTATAACAACAACAAAATTCCATGTCAAAAACAAAGCAAAGAATGTCATTGGACAGCCAGTTAAATCATTTTTTTTTAAAAAGTCTATAAATTAGCAGGTCAACCTTAAACATAAATGTTGCGTTTTCAATGCAAGGATGTGTCTTTGATATTTTTTTGTCCCGCGTGGATGATTGACAGCTTAAAAGGCAAACCTGCGGGCAGCCGAGTAATGTCGTCTCTTCACAGTTTGCCGGCGCACTGGCTGGCAATTGCGGTTTCTTTCTGTTACCGCGCCGTCACCATCCACAGGCCCAGCGCCACGTTGGCGGCCAGCAGGGCGCTGCCGGCCAACAGCAGGAAGAAGCCCATCAGCTCGCGCTTCTGCCGGTCCGGCACCACGCCGGCCAGGGTGGCCTCCAGAAAGGCGTTGAGCATCCACTGGCCGTCCAGAGCGAAGCACGGCACAGAGTTGACCACCGCCAAGGCGCCCGACAGGGAAAATACGTACCTGGGAGGCAAGCGAGATAAGGACTTCCAAACTCAAAAGGTCTTTTGAGTTTTCTCACCCCAGAGCTTCCACGAGACTTTTATTACTTTTTCTTAAAAAAATATATACAAGTTTTTTGTCAGTTGAGGTCAGCCGTAGTCAACCGCCTTCCTGCCATCCCAAAGTATCTCGGTGCCTATTGTTTACAAACGTTATACAAAGGTCGAAGAAAGGTTTGACTTTTTAAGGCAAGAGGAAAAAGGATACTTGCAGAATGTCTCCAAGAAGACGGGCAGATCCAAATGCAGGAAACCAAAGCGGGGCACAAAGTTGGTCAGACTCACTGAGAAAGGAGGGAAGAAAAAAAAATTGTTACTTTGTGATCAACGGGAATACCGCTTCCTTCTCGGTGGTATTCTAAGCTACAGGGGAACCCTTCATTTCTCAGTAAACAACACAGAAATATGAATTCATTCAACAACAAAATGTAGCTTGTTGACCTTTTTCATAATTTGCAGCTTTGTAAGAAGTATTATGCTTAAGTTACTGTGTGGTCCAAGTACAAACTCATTTCATTTTTGGTGCACATCTGGATAAGCATCAGAATGGACCCTTCCTTTCTCATTAAAAAATATATATATATACACATCCTAATTTTTTTTTTATTTTTATAAATGCCACAATCACAACAACACGAAGGTTGTTTATTTGATTCCCAGGTGGTATTGTGCCAGTTCTCGTGTGGTCAATGCAAAAACGGTTCTGGATAAGATTTGACTGGATCTGCAACCTTTCAGCGAATAACTCATTTAAGAGAGAGAGAGTGAGCGAGCGAGCGAAAACCCTTACAAGAGCAGAAAGACTGTTTAGTGTTTATCTATTTAGTATGTTTTGTTGTTGTTCGTTTGCTTATGCAAAGGTTACTTAGTGGTCAATAAAAAACGTTTCCTTTTTAATTAAGCTGCACATGACCCCTATTTTCTCAGTAAATAAAGCACACATCTTGATCCAATTGTTTTGAAATAAACGTTACAACAAGAGGAAGTTTTCTTATCTGTTTGCTAAGATTTGTTGTCGTTTGCAGGATTACACAAAAGGTTGTTGATTTTTTTTAGCACAGATCCGGTCAGGCTACACTGAAGCTTTGCTGCGCTCCGAAATTCACGCAGGTATCTTTCATACCGGCGTGCTGAAGATGCGGCGGGTACCCGACGAACAACATGTGGGCTTCTGGGGGGTGCGCCACTCGAATGAAGCGGGTCTGGTTCTGCAAGGAGGGCGTAACGCAGACGCCGGGGCCGGCGTGAGCGTCGCAGTCGCGGTCGCTGAGGCACACCCGCGTGCCCGTCACCATTTTGCGCACCGGCATGCAGGCGTACTGCAGGCACAAAAAGTGAGTTGAAATGACCACGTGCGCCGCGAGAAATGATCCAGTCGTGCGTGTGCAACCTCTCTTTCGGAAGTGTGAGGTTTGACGTAAGAGAAGCAAAGGTCCGTCAGGCTGTTGTTGCTGCAGCAGTCCATCGTCCCGTCCAACCGCTTGAACGCTGCAAAGAATCCATTTGAAATCGGATTGTGATGTACGAGAACATTCAAGGCACAGTTGATTACATATCAACTTCAATCTGGTTTTTGACTATGACATTGTATGCTGTAAGATAAAAACATTACATAGCAAAAGTAATAATAATGTTTTTTGGGTTTTTTTAACTGGTAAAAATAACAGACTTTGAATGTGAACGAATTGTGAAATCCAACAAGGCCTAAGGGTTCATATAATATTGTTGTTTTGTGTTAGCCTTGGTTGCTGTGCGTCCCGCTGCCGTATGGTGTTCCGCAGGGTTCAACTTTGGGGCCCCTGCTGTTTCCAGTGCATTTGCTGCCCCTGAGTTCCATTTTAAGAAAGCAGGGTCTTTCCTTTCACTACAATGCGGATGACAGTCTGATTGATGTGCGGCGAAGAAAAAAGGACACTTTTGTCCTGTGTGGAGGAAATCAAAGCCTGAATGGCACTGGCAGAACGCTACAAATAAATATGAGTTAAGTTGAGTTGTGTGTACGCAAACCATAAGTACGCTTTTTTTGACGTGACGAACGCACACGAACCTCGCCCGTGAGCCCAGCTGGGCTGCAGCCTGGCAACGGGCACGCAATATCCCGTCTGCTGCACGTCAGCGAGGTGAGACAGGCAGCTGTTCCAGTCCTCCACCCCGGCGACGGGACACTCCTCCAGGGCTGTCACGATGTCCCCCGCCGAGAGGCCCCGGGGCCCGTCCGCCGCCGAGCCCTGACGCACACAAACGTCAGCTCGTAAACCCCCCAAAATGTTGCTAATTTATCACGCGGCCGCACCGACCTGCGCCACTTCAGTGACCAGCGCCCCCGCGCTGCTGGAGTAAAACGGGAACAGGAAGAACGGCAACAGGAAGAGGAACGCCAACGCCACCACGCACAACACAAAATTGTGCCACACTCCTGAGAGAAAACAAAAAATGTATTTTTTTTCTTGTTTTTTGATAAGAAAGCAGAAGCTGGCAAACCTCTTCATATTTGAACTCAACTAATTAAATATATTTAGCAAAATAAATAGAAAAATGTCACGTGTCCGTAAAAATGCCTTTTACTTTTAATATTTCTTATTAAAAATAAATCATCGAATTATATAAAAAATTACAAATCAAAATGTATTTAATAAAGTCATATTTTAATGAACCAATTCCTTGAGATAATGCAAATGCTGCAAATGGAGCAGGCTGATTTTTTTTTCTGAACTTCATCATAACCAAGAACAACATTGGCTTTATTTCAACCATTTAATGAAAACTCTTTTTTTTTTTTTTATTGTTGTCTCCACTTTTGGGATCAACACAGCTGCTTACGGAGGAGACAAACAGAGCAAAAGAATGTGGAGCACATGCAAAGCATTAAAGTTGCATCACTTTACACAACGGGCCTAAATAATGAAGGCGTCCAATTGTGAGAAACACGCCGAGCAAAGCTCAGCTGTGACCACAGAAGATAAATAAATACACACATCAGGAAAAAGCTAGACTGGCTGCTCTTTGCTGGCCTCTAGAGGGTTCAATGAAAAAAAGCCCACAAAGGCCACAATATTAGGTCAGAATACCATTAATCAAAGACCGGATTAAAGCTATCTCAAGTCGGTCATATAGAGAAAATGGATTTTAAATGTATTTACAAGTTAGCGAAAAGACTTTAGGGAATACATTTCCAAAACAAGATCCAAATTGTTGCTCCTTTTAGGATGATAGAACTGTTCAATTTTGAGTAGCAGCGGGGAAAGTCATGCGTGATTAACCGCCAATTTCATTTGCTTAACTGAAGGCTGAGCTGATTTGATGGAAGTGCAGATGAAGTGAAATGGAATGAATGCCGGCGATGTCGCGGCCCTCACCGGCACAAAAGATGCGCAGCTGCTGGGTGGGCGACACGATGTTGAGGTGTGTGGTGAAGAGGTCCACGAAGGCGCCGGGGTACACCACAAACACGAACATGCCGAAGCCGTTCACGCGCACCTGCTCCCTGTCGGCACACGCACACGCCGCCGACCGCAAAGCTTCAATCGAGACATTTGTTCATGACACTTCAGGTTTGATCAAAACGGCTTTTTCACTATGACATTTTCAGTGGGGCGGCTCCCTATTTATTTCTCTGTCCAAAATTTGGACACTGTTGTCCTCAAAAAACTGTTTTTTTGTTGTTGTTTTTAAATGCAAATAAACTGAGGATTTGTTAAAAGTAGAAGGTCTTCAACAGTAAACAGGAGTCAAGTTGCTTCGGGTCTACTTTTGTGGATTACTGAAACTCTACAAACATATTCAAACACGTGCTCATTTCCATGACAACAGATTGGGTGGAGCGCTTGTACCTCAATGCCGCCACCGCATGGCCCAGTTCATGTATGACACCGCTGAGCAACAGAGCGAGGAAGAAGTAGGCCAGATGACTGGTGGGTAGGTTGACACCAGGAATCTGAAAATGTTTATTTTTTCTTCAATTTAATCTAATTAGTCATTGAAAATGTGTGGGAAAAGAACAGCCTTTTTTTTCTCTTCACAATTCAAAACAGTTCTCACGATACACGATACGTACCACCACCTGCAAGGCCTGCTGGGCTCCGATGCGCGGATTGTCTGTGGTCATCTGAGCGAGGGTCTGCTGCAGCGTCTTCACCAGCAGCACAACAGACGCAAACATGGCCACCACACCGAACACCAGGCCACTGTTGAACCTGGTTGAGACACGCCAAGGTCACGCTGATTTACAGACGTATTCCGAGACCATACAGTTACACTGCAGTCCTGCCAGAGGCAGTAATGCACTTCATAAAATGGTTGCCAATTGCAGTACACAGCGCTGGATAAATTGGATAAATTGGATAAATGCCTCACTTGGCCTCAATGGACACTTTGGACTCACCACAGGTAGAGCGCTTGCGGATGAATGCGTGCGCAGTACGCAAACAGCCGGTTGAAAATGGTCGTCTGCCACCTGATGTGGAACGGCGACAGCATCAGGCCTCGTCTGGCCAGCCAGGACTCGTAGCTAATCCGATGTGTCGGCGACGACTGCAAAGTAATATTTCACTCGTCACGGCATCATGTATGATGAATCCTCTGGGCTTTTTGCCGGCCTCTTGTGTCAACCTTGCTTACTTTTCTTTTTTTTAAACCATTTTAGCTGTGCTAATGCAATTGTTAATGAACTTGACACAAGGGTAGAGTTTGTCCGATTTTGTCATTCCAAAATTCAGCTCTCTAAATAATATATCATTAATATACGAGTGTAATGAGAAGTGGGGTTTTCAGATTTGTACTCCTTACTTTGTTAAAATAGGCTCATTACTTTTTCTACCTCCGCGTTTGTTTTAATTGGATCAAAACGGGTATAGATTGTAATGATGTGTGTGGTGATGTACAAATTCTGCACTTTTTACGTAAATGAGTTGAATCGGCCGAGTCTTCTTTGGACTTCTACTGTTTTCCTACCAGCAGCGTATTAGCCCGTTAGCACGACGCTCGTGATTTCTGTCTTAATTCAGAGCTCGAGCGCAAATACAAGTGTTTGTTTTTGTTTTTTTTACCCGGAGCAGCGTGTCCGCCAGGTACACGGCGCACCAGCCGGCCAGCACACACACCAGCAGGGACACGGGAATCATGGTGCATTCGCTCCGTTCGGGGGAGGACACAATTAACCGCACTTCAGCGCCTCCGTGGCTCCCATGACGCGCGCCGACCGCCGCAAGTCCTGCTGGATAAAAAGATAAAACCGCCCTCACGTCTCAAAACGTCTTCATTCTAACCCTTGGTGGGAGTCAGGAGATGAAAAATAATCACAGCTCTTATACACTTCCGCGTTGCGGTGCTCCTTTTCTTCTTCGTTCAGAATGCGAATGCAGGCGAACAGCTCGCTATTGCCACCAACAGTAGAACGGCATAATTGCACACGCAAATATATTTCAGTTGAGCGACAATTTTGTTGTTGTTGTCGACTCGTTGTTTTAGATAATACACATGAAATGTATTGATAAAAATAACATTGTATAATAAATATTTTAAAATTGAAGGTAGAGAATAAGAAAACTATATACGAATGAAGTTAATTCAACTTTATTCCTAAAACACTTTAAAGCCAATTAGAGCTGAAAAGAAAGTGCTTATGTTTTTTTGTTTTTAATTTATGTACAATATAATACAAGTTCTAAGGGTGCGGTAGAATATATACAGTATAATACATATGAGAGCGTATACAGAAAATAGACATAATAGTTTTGCATTAGTATTTATTATTACTCATTTTGTTTAGGCTACTATGTAAATTGTCCAGCCTTCATCCTACTGCTGGCATTCTCTGCAGACTTGCCTTCTGGTGCTTTATTTACTCAAATGCTATAAGCAAAAGAAAATTCCGTTTGTGACGATGTGGCTGACTGTCGGAAGATCTGAGTCTGTGCACACAACCGTGCTTAAAAGTCATTCTTCTTGTTTAACTCTGGAACTGGAGGAGGAGCTTATTGTCTCTCTCGGCCAATGGGAATGGGCGGAAACAGGTCAGGTAGTCGAGGAGGACCTCATAGAGAGCAGAGCAGCAAGGAGGTAAGTGCCCTCTTACCTCCTTGCTGCACACCATTCACACACATTTACTTCTGCCACCACCATGATGGATGGCTGCACCAACATTGCGCATGCGTGTGTGTGTGTGTGTGTGTGTCTGTGAGCCGAAACAGAAGTGTGTGTCCATGCAGAACTAGGGCAGTGGCATTTCAAGCTTTAGAGCAGCTTTGGTTGTCTTTCCATCTGAGCTGAAATCAACACTTTTGTCAATGAACTCTGGTTTTGCGTTTGCGGTTGCTCATTCATTCATCAGAAGAGTTTGAACTCTTTAGGGCACACACACACACACACGTCAAAGAAGACATTCAAATACAAGCGAGAGACACTATCGGACTCAGTGTGACCGCGTGCGTGTGCGTGCGTGCGGATGGAAAGCAGGTCCCTTCTGTGTATCACTCTTCTATTTATAGTGAGAACAAATCCCAGATATGAGCGGAATCCTGCCACCACTTAGAGGCAGGAGGGAAGAGAGATGAGGCGGAGAGAGAGAGAGAGAAAGCGCGAGAAGGGAAGACATGGGAAGTTAGGAGGCAACTCGAGCGTGCGCGTGTGCGCGTGTGCAAAGTCAGCCCTTCAGTCAATGCAACTTTTTGTGTCGGCAGCAGGTACGTTGCGTCCGCTTTGCGGGTCTTCGTCCTCATTTCATAGATTGGAAATACATTTACTGCTCACTGGGGAGAAAAAAAACAAACATTTGAAGGTTTATTTGACTGTCGGCATGGTGTCAGATGCCAACCTCACGTGTACTGTGCGTGCGTGCGTGCGCGTGTCACGTCAAGGGCAGCGGAGTGTGTGATGAGTGTGTATTGTTGTCGTACAAAACAGCTCCCTGGAAACCCAGCCAGCGAGAGCCTTTCTGATGCCCCCCCCCCCAAAAGCTTGATAAGATAAATAGGCCATGGAAACTTTTAACATGACACGCCGCTTGGGCCGGCCAGCTGATGTGTGCGTGCGTGCGTGCGTGCGTTACTGTCAAACTAAACACAACAACCACGTAGCTCTGCTTTGCCAATATACATTCATGCAAATCCTAAATCCACAGACCGGCTAACAAAACTATCATACATGTGCTTGTAATACTCAAAAGGCATGTATTATTTATCTTCTGCAAAGAATAACATTAGTACTGTACGCTTACGTCAACTTTACTGATACTGTACAGCTAAGTGTATTGATCACTTTTGATCAGATGTGCTTGTGTTCCGACTGTCGTGAAGGTGTTTGTGTAAACTAGAGACCATTTTTTTTTTAAATGCCTGTGAACAAAAGTATGAGGACAACGACAGGAAGTGATCTATTAAGAGTCGCTCGCCCCCTTTGCAGCTGTAACAGCTTTCATTCTTCAGGGAAGACTTTCTGCTTGATTTTGGAAGCATGCGTGTGTGTGTGTGTGTGTGTGTGTGTGCGTGTGTGCGTATTTGTGTTCTTTTAAACCAAACTGATCCACGGATGCTTTTTTTGGCCTTTGCTTTGTGCAGTGGGAAAAGAAAAGGAAATTTTTCAAACAGTTCCCACACAGCTGAAAGCATGCAATTGTCCAACATGGAAAAAAACAAAACAAAACAAAAAACCTACAATTTAGGACAAACTAAAGGCGGTCGTTGAATAATTGATTGCCTCAATACTGTTTGTTTGTTTGTTTGTTTTTCGTCCAAAGGACTTGAAAGAAAATCTTCCTAACACGTTTTGCAAATGATCCGGAATGTCGCCAGGGCAGCACAGTAGCCTAGTGGTTCATGATTCTGCCTCGCAGTTGTTAAAATCTCGGCTCAGTCACGTTGGCTTCCTCGCACATTCCGAAAACATGCTGGAAGTAAGCGCGTTCGTGCCTCACCCGGGGCACGAACGCGTTGAACTGCAATATGTAGGAAATGGTTGGATGGAAATTGTCCATATGAACGTTTGCTGTGCCTTGCGATTGGCTGGCGACCAGTCCAGCCTCCGTCCACTTTTCTCGCCGACAGTCTGCTGAAACTGAATTCTTTCATTGTGTGTCCTCTCATCAATGATGCACACGACAGTTCCTCTCGACCTGCCGCTCCGTGCGGGGGTCGCTAGGCAACTGAAATGCTATCCCGGGACGGAGAAAGCCCGCGGAAGCACAGCACACACACACACACATGCAGTACGCACACACACCGTCACATATCCACAGCTAAATGTCTGCCTTCTCTCTCTGCTGCCTTCAGGTCAGAG
Source organism: Leptonotus elevatus (assembly GCF_054856555.1). Taxonomy (NCBI): domain Eukaryota; kingdom Metazoa; phylum Chordata; class Actinopteri; order Syngnathiformes; family Syngnathidae; genus Leptonotus; species Leptonotus elevatus. Next base: position 15,667,024 of record NC_141259.1, on the reverse strand, counting down.
GCGATTATGTCTAAACCTTCGTCCAACGTCAAGGCCCTGCAGGTAAAAAAAATAACGATAAAGTTTACTGGAGTGCGTCTGTATGTGCTTTAAAATGAGAAATGTGGTCAGGAAAAGATAAAGAACGTATGCGATTGTGTTTTTGTGGAAAAGGCTCAACATGTATCAGAAAAACTAAATTCGGCCCTGAGCCACTTGACCCTGAACCTGAATTTGTTTACTGACGGTGACTGGGCTAACATGCTAAAAACAAAATCGAAGAGTCAGTTTGTGTGCATTTCAGTTTTTCACTTTATTAGTGGCGGCGGCAAGTACACATCCACTTGCAAACTGTTGCAAAGAGGCTTTTTGGAGTTTTAGTGCATCAGCGTTTGAGCGAGGCAGAGCGCATATGGCGGCGGCGGCGGCGGCGTATTGTCGACTACGTATTAGTATCGTCACGTCATGTTCGATGGCTGGTCACGGCTTCTCGTCTCGCTCCGCTTGCTTGTGCTCGTTTGCTCGTCTAACCATGAGTCGTCATCTTTTTTCTCTCCTTCCGTCATTTCAGTCATACAGAAGAACAATACAAATAATAACAATGCTAACAATAAAAAAGGACATTTTTGATGACGTCTGCACAACTTATATAAATACGTAAACATGTTTTAAATACACAATTTTTGCTTTTTTTCAGCTTTAAAATGATGTATGTTTCAGTGTCTGCTTTAAAATCTCTTCTTAAAACTTATTATCAGATTAGATGTCACAAAATGTCCAATTGAAGCTCCTCAACTCACTTCAACATAGTTCATCGGCACCAAGATGCCACAAGATGGCAGGAAAGCAAACCTCAAATATGTGCGTGTTCACCGTATAGACTTTTCAATCGCTTGTATAAAAATATTTGTTGGATCATTTCTATAATAACCACCCCGAGTGTCATTTGGAGGATGAAGTGCTGCCTTCGCCAGGGAAAACACAATCCAAGCTGCCAGGGCAGCTCGGTTGTAAAAGATATCCTTGGTGTATTTTGATGAAAGCATAACACTTATGTAAGCAAAAACTAAATTCAAAAACACTTAATGCCATTTAGCAAAATACTTTTGTATGCTTTAAATATACCTTAAAAATGACATCACAATAAAACATTCAGATATTTTCAAATATAACTCCTTGTGTCATGGACACAAGGAGTTATTTTCTTGTCCTTTTTTGTCAACAAAACAATACAACTTATTGATGACATATATACTTGGTTGGTCTTTGGTTGCACCCGGCGGAATGTTAGGCGATGATTGTTAACGGCACGTGGAAGTCATTGAAGCAAACATGCTGCGGATCGACTCTTTCCCTCTGGAACTTTCTTGCATCCAACATAAACTACTAACAACGGAAATTGTCTGCGAGACAACCCCCACGTGCGCACTTTTCACAATGTACACATTGACACACGCGTGCAAACGCTTCACAGCCAAATTGGACACACTCATACACGAGCTCCTTTTAGGGGCAAGACTGGAGGATTGTGGGTCAAGGCTAGAAGTTTGTGGACACGCGCACACACCTCCGTTTCTTATTGGCTGGTTCTTGCTGTCCGTCAGGCTAATCTGAACATCCCGATGGGAGCGATGCGTCCGGGGGCGGGACATCCTGCGAGGAGGAAAGAGGAGACGGGAGACACACAAGAGGTAACTTGAGCTCAATATATTCTGAACTTGGATCTGACCTCCACCAAGGCCAAACAATCCTAATAGGATCCTGCAAACATTCATTCAAGCGCACTGTAATGTGATCACGTTTCCCCCCCCAGGCCCACTCGCCGACGGAAGCGCCGGGCGACAGCACGCAAACGCCGCAGGAGGAAAAAAAGACTTTGCCCGGCGCTGTCAAACTGCCAGGCCCAGCCGTCAACCTCTCGGAGCTGCAAAACGTCAAGAGCGAATTACGATGGGTCACCAAGGAATAACGTACGGTCAGCAGGAACCTGCATTTCAAGATCCCACTTGCGCATACCACTGTCCCGTTCAAAAACAGTTCACATTTCGGATGTGCACTTTCACTGGTAAAAGTAAAATCCACTTTAGTGGACACACTCAAACAGCCTCAGTGTTCACAAACGTAGCAGTGGTACAAAAAAAAAGGTCATTTTGAAAGATTTTCTTTTCTGTGTCGAGGCATCAAATGTCAAGAGTTTTGGGTGTGAAAACTGGCCAAAAGTGACCCCAACCGTACGTGTGCATGGCTTTTAATAAAGGGTCAGTAAGATGCTGTGTCGTTCAGTTCCACAAGAGGGCAGCGTAGCCTGTTGCACGCGCTTCATGGTGTGGGCGGGCCAGGCTGAGTCAGGTGCTATTTATAGCTCGGAAAAGTGAGCGTGTCACATATAAGTGTGTGTTTGGAGCCTCTGCTGCAACTAAATAAGGCCAGACAAGTGTGAGAGACACATAATAAACATGTTGAATGATGCCGCATCGAAAGTCAGCATGATCATCTTTGTATTATTTGTCTTTTAGGACCGGCGTCCAGGGGGCGAGGAAGGACAACCGACACTCGCTGGTTACCATGGCGATGCGACCATACATCACAACGTCAACAAACTTTCAATCGAGAGTCACCCAACAAAAATCTGCTTTCGCCTCTTATAGTTTATTTGCTGCTAAAATCAAACCCAATTCTTAGGCTGCAATCCCAATGTATGATGCGGTTCTATTTCTATGGCAGAGACTTTGAGCGACTTTGCCTAACTCCAGTTTTTGGGCCTTTCAGTCGATGAAGATGAACCACAAAGACAATTTATTCTTCCGTTCTTTGACAACTTTTCAACATTTGATCTGTAAATGGTTACCTTTCAGTTCAAAGTGTTCTACTTTTGCATGATTTTGGTGTCGTCGTCGTCGTCTGCGGGGGAAATAAATGATCTTGGTTCAATGGCAATCAAAATGAAGTTATTTGTATTAACGACCAGCAAGTTAGCATAGGCCAGTATAAGATTGTGACGGTTTGATCATTTAACAAATATGTTTGCAATATTGCAATTGACTGTTTGCAGGGTTATTATAGTTTGGGATTTTTCATAATAGTTAGTCTATATTTCCTTTTGGCTGATGTTTTTTTATTTATTCATTCAGTATGCTTTATTTCATTTTAAAGCAGGTTAGTTTTTTTGTTTTGTTTTAGTATTAGCTTTAGTTTTTCTTAATAGACATAAGTTATACTTTTAGCTAATCGTTGTTAGGTTGTTTTTTTTACAAAACATTTTATTTTTATTTTTATTAATTAACGAAAACGTTTTTTACTTATTTTTCGATTTTTTTGTTAATTCTAACTTTCTGAAGCTCACTTCATCAAATTTGGCTCGCAAAAAAAATTAAAAATAAAGCAAAGTAAATGGCAGCTCGTAACTTGAGAAAGTCACAAGTCAAGGTAGCGCCGTATTGTTGAATTCTTGAGTTCTTGTTTTCCATCTTGTTTATGTTGTAGCCAGTGAGTGTTACGTATATTACGTCTTGAAAGAGTTGGCTTAAGTCGGCAAATCCACCGTGTTTAAGAACCATCCAAATGTACCTCTTTTAATGGCGATCAATCCATCATCACTTCACATGCCACACACACAAATAGAGAGAGAGGGCGGGAGGGAGGGAGGGAGGGACGGATGGGGCAATGCAGAGCAGCTGTATCTAAGTTTAGCCTCCATCAGGTCAGGGTGCAACCATAACATCCACACGGGACAATCTGACTTTGTGTGGGAAGGTAAAAAAACGTGATGCAAAGAGGCGTGATGCTTATTTCTGCGTTCAAGTGTCATGAAAACACACGCACACACCCTTCGAATGTGGGAACGAGCACGCGTGCACTCATCTGTGAGGGCGGCGTGCGTGCGTGCGTGCGTGCCTACGTGCATCTATTCACAGAACATCCTCATAAATCTCCGCCAAATGTAAATGGCAGAGAAGGCTGCGGAGTTTGTTAAGTGCGCCATGAAACAACCTTGCTAGCGTGCGGACGACTGTGTCCTCTCGTCTCGTCTCGTGTATGTCTGCGCATCGCAAAAGCATGGGAGCAAAAACACACAAACAGCTTTCAGGAGCTGGCCATTAATCAAACGGCCATAAACACCCGAAACCCGATAAACGGGCTCCAATCTCGGCACCAAAATAAACACGCCAGCTTAGCATCCCTTGTCGTGACCCTCGCGCCGTCTTGGCCCCAAAAATGTCGACATGTCTGATGCCTGTTTTGAGCCAAGCGACAGTCGAAGCGTGTCAGTTGTTTCTATTCCTGTCGCCATGGCGATGAGAGCACCTAAAAGCCTTGGCCACGGTGCCCTTGGACGCAGACTGGCAGCTGTATTTACCAATGAGTTCATCCACTGGGATCGACACTAAAACCCACCAGGCTGCCTGCGCGTGTGTGCGTGCGTGCGTGCGTGTGTGTGTGTGTGTGTGTGTGTGGTATTTGGCTAATACTCCCACCCCGGGCACAGACCAAAGGGCAGCGGACATAAAGTGAAGGATCACATTCGCAACATCACAAAGAAGACGGACACGAGGATCTGGTCTGCAGGATTTAGCGTGTGTGTGTGTGGCACTTGGGTGATACTCCCACCCCGGGCGCAGACCAAACGGCAGCAGACAAAAAGCGAAGGATCAGATTCAGAACATCACAAATGAGACAGGAGGTTGTTGGGAGGGTGACTTTTTGAGGCGGTCATCACTGCCACCAACGGAAGAGAATCAAAAGCCGGTGGGATCGATGGTTATTTTGCGGAGGATGGATAGCTACTCCATTCTGTACAGCTCGTCCCACAGGACGGAGCTGCTCGGCCGCTTCCAGCGCCTGCGCTCGGCCGGGAGGATGTGCGACGTGGTGCTCGAGACCCGAGGCGCCTCCTTCCCGTGTCACCGGGCCCTCCTGGCCAGCTCCAGTGATTATTTTTGGGCGCTGTTCGGGGAGGCTACGGCAGAGAGATCAGCGTGCAGCATCAGGCTCCCGGCGCTCACACCTGTAGGCTTGGATGCCATCTTAGACTTCCTGTACTCGGGTTGGCTGAGGGTGACGACGAGCACACTTCCTGATATTTTGGAGGCGGCCAGGTACCTGCAAGTGGACGCGGCCGTTTCCATATGCGAACGCTACATCACGGATGAGCTCAGCGCGGAGAACTGCTGCTGCTACGCTAACTTAGCAGAGCACCACGCGCTTACTGACGTGTTGGAAGCGGCCAACTACGCCATCGCCACGGAGATGGCCACTCTTCTTCAAGAGAGACGGTACGATCTCCTGGGCTTGAACCTCCGATCGCTGATGGCGGTGCTGGATGGCGAAGAAATTCCAGCGGCGAAGGAAGTGGAGCTGGTCAAACTGGCGCTGGACTGGCTGGGTGAGAACGGGCCCCTCCCACTGCTGCAATCCAACCAGCTGCTGAGCCGCTTGCGCTTCGGATTGATCGCCCCTGCCGATCTTGCGCACCTTAGCCATGCCAGCAAAGCCATGGGCACACCTTTGATAAGGAGCCAGATGACGAGGGCGCTGGAGTACCACAGAACAGGTTCGGCAAGGCCAATCAGGCAGAACAAACAATCAACGCTCAGGTCGGCCAATCGTGTACTACTTGTCGGTGGTAGCTCAAGTCCAGATCAACCGGAGCAGCAGGTCTTGACCTTCAATCTGAGAACCAGGACGTTCACGCCCCTTACTTCCTGCCTGCCGTTGAGACTAAGGAACCACTGCGTGTGCTCCTTGGGTGGCTTCCTCTTCGTGGCGGGCGGGGAGGTGGCGAGCGAGGCGGATGAGAAACCGATTGCTGCGGAAACGTCCGACCAGGTGTGGAGGTACGACCCCCGCTTTGAGTGTTGGCAGCAGGTCGAGTCCATGCTGCAGAAGAGGACCAAGTTCACCTGCTGCCCCACCGACAACACCATCTATGCCATCGGGGGGCAACACACACCCGCCAACGCCAACACGCCTGCCACGCTGGCTTCCGTGGAGTTCTACGACTTAGAGGAAGGAGCTTGGAGGAGGGGACCGCCCATGCCCGGACCTCTCCACGGCCACGCTTGCGCCGTGCTTGAGCAGAACATTTACGTGTCAGGCGGTCTCTCGGACAGCGGCGGTGTCGAACTGATCCCGGGCCAGAGCCAAAGCAGAAAGGAAGTTCTGTGCTTGGATAGCGCGAGTAGACTCTGGAAGAAGGTGGCGCCCATGTCCATCGGGAGGTTCGGACATCGCCTGGCGAGTGTGCACGGCTACATTTACGCACTCCTCGGGATGTACGAGCCCTATTGCGATATCGAGCGCTACGATCCAGGAGAGGACCATTGGACGCGGCTTCGGCCGCTGCTCACTGCTTCGTACCGCTACGGGATGGCAGTGACGCCGAGCGGCTGCATCCTGGTGTTTGGCGGGAGGAAGTGGAGCGACGGGCAGGAAGTGGTGCTGAAGAGTGTGCTGGAGTATGAACCTAAGAAAGACCACTGGAGGGAGATCTGTCAGCTACCAAGACCCCTCACGGGAACCGAGTGCACATTACTACCGATGCCGGGCTAAATCACACAACAGTCGGCTCCCTCATATTTTATGCCTAATTTGATGCTAATATTAGGAGCTAGCTGGTTGAACTACGCTCCACTTGTTTTGTAGTCTCAAGGCCTGGGTGAGGATACGATAGCTGGGCATACATTTAGCTTTTTAGCCTGATTTACAATTGGCTAAAGCAGAATATATACACACATACTGACAATCGAGTTGAATCAAAAGGCCCGATTATCAGATATCTCTAAAAGATTACCCTGAGCGATTATCCTGCGGATTTCGGGTTGTGGTAAGAGAGATTTTTCCCTGCCGTTGTGCTCGGAAGACAACCTGTTCAGGATCAACGTTGGGCCAAGTGACAGACTTGTGGCGCGAAACAAATTGATAGCCAATTGAGAAGCAACCTGAAGCTTGTGCTATTGCCATCCATACGCAAGAAGACTGGCGAGGGGTTGCCTTACAGATGTTTTCAAAAGTGTATTTGTTTCCTCCGTTGACAAACAGCTGGAAATGTGCACATGCCGCCATCCACAGGTCCGGAGTGGAACAGCACAGACCCAAAAGTACAGCCTTGACTTTGCAGGCGGTTTCGTCTTGCAGTGCGAGTGAGAATTTGAAATCCAACATATTTAAAAACCGCGCAGCGTATCCCTTAAGACTTAAGGCTTATGAGCCGAGAGGCAGCAGGGATACTTAAGGACAAGGTGAAGGCGTTTAGCAGGAGGCGGACGTCAACGGCGGAGAAAAGTCAGGGGGATGGACTAACGAAATGCCGGTTGAATGTGTAAGTGAAGGTATGGAAGAAAACTCAGACGCGAGTGACAACGCCCAGCATTTATGTAGAAGCGATTATTGATTAAACTTCAGCATAGTATGAATGTATTTTTTGACTTTTAGATTCACTATGACCTCTGGCAGCTGGTGATCGATTGATTGTTTTGGTTGCCCTCGGAGCACTCAACTACACAACTTTCTGCAACAACTATTAAAATAAACCAAAGCAAATATGAGTTGTCTCCATTATTTTTACCTCGCATAAACACAAACAAAGCTAATTAAGGGCCATTCAAAACAACCAAACTTTATTGATCCAGCCACGGCTTCCAACAGAAAAACACACATTTTTGTTGTTGTTTTTTTTATAGCATAATCATACTCATTTATAGCTTTAGCATTGAACAATCTTGACACTCCTAAAAAAAACGTACATCAGCCAGGACACTCTATCTAGCACTTTTGAACACAAAACTTTATAATTCTGAATAATTTTGTGTGTATTTACAGCAAGGACATGCTACGAGTCACGACAAGCATCGACGGCAAAGTTCATTGGAGTCCAAGCTCAGCTTTGCGTTTGTCCTGTCAATCTTGATTTGTCACTGCGTAACTTTGGCCTCGTGCGTGCCATTCAAACGAAAGAGGCAGAACATTGGAGACACCTCAGATTCAAATCGACCAGATTTGCATCATATTATTTCAAATATAGATCATATAGAAAGAGTTTGATGTAGTGCACTTGCAGATGAGTGCAAACTGAAAGCACAGTAATAAAGAGCGGTCTGAGAATTCCGACATTATCTTTGTGTCGTTGGCAGACAGTTCTAATGTTAGATGTCGTAAGATTGCGTGGGCGTGCCTAATGTTCTGGCTGCTGAGAGAAAAATTGGATTTTTTTGATTACATAACATTGATGCTTTTGATAAATATTCTGTACAAAGAATGGCTGAGACATTCATCCAGGACAAATATGTCGTACAGCATACACACTCATTTGCATTCTTTCCAAATCAATTGGCAAGCAAAAATCTAACATTACATTTTTAGCTCAGATCAAAAATAGAAAAATGCGTCATAGGACTGATTTTGATTCTAATATTGAAGCCATACTTTTATATTAGATGGAGCTTTGGCCTGAAAGAGAAAACAGATGACCTTTTCAACAAGTAATGGTGGGAGGTTAAAAAAAATCCAAATAGGTGAATTTGTGAATTGCGAGTATGTGAGGGATACTTGTTCATGTTTTATTCTTGATTGCCAATTGAAAATGGAAAAACAAACAAGACCCAGAAGGTGCTCAAAATGACTTCTTCCCATTCTCATCTTTTTTCTAAGCGGTGACGTTCAAGTCCGTCAATCACGTCAAGGCCCGCGGCCAGCCTCATGACATCACTTCCTGCTAAGGAAACACTCTGTGACGGCCACTCCTCTGCTGGATGACCACACTTTTGTGTGTGCGTGCGCATCTTCAGACGTGCGTCTCAATATAAGAGTGCGTGTGGGAAAGCGAGGGCGTCAAGGGGGGCCCGGGCTCAGGCTCGGACCCGGGCTCGGCCTCGGGTTCGACCTCGGGCTCGTCGGCCTCGTTTGGCGTCTGCGAGAAGAGCTCCTGATAAGCTCGCTTCCACTCCTGGAACTCTGCGGCCGACAGCTGGGGGCGGGCCAAGAGCCTGTCAATCAGCGCTAGCTCCCCCTCTCTGTCCTACGCACAAACACAGGAGGGGATTCATGTTTTTTTTAAGGGAGGGGGGGGGGGTTGTGACAAAGCGCTCCACGTTTAAAACGCAGACACACAGAAAGCAAGACAGACACGGGGCACGGGGCAATACACAAAGTTTGGGGACGTCTGATGTTTGTAAGGCGTCGGATCAAGAACCCAAATCCTTTTGAACAACACCAAACACTGGACAAGTGCAGCTTGTCGGCAATCTGTGAGAGTTTAAAACACTTAACTATGGGGCTAATTGACATCGTTTACATCTTTACATACAGTTTGACTTGGAAGATAGGCTGGGTGAAGATTCTTTACTTTACTGTGTGTGTGTGGAGGGGGATCGTACGGTGGTAGGGTTTAGCCATGTGTCTGCTGCATGCGCTACATCCAAAGAAAATATTGGTGACAAAAAACAGACTTGCCACTGGCCCAGCACTACACGGGGCAAGGAAGACGCCCACGTGCCTAAGACAAGGGAGCTTCCTTCACTGAAAATGGGGGGAAATACACGATATGTTGATTATCATAAATGCAATTTTTTGTTTGTCTGCAGGATTATCTACAAATGGGTGTAGAATGAGCCAAGGAAGAAGCCATGAGGACATTTTGGGGCAGCAGCAGATGAAAGTCGTTTTTTTTCTTCCTTTTTTCTAATGCATGAATTGTGCAAACTCTGCTCATCTGGAGCGGAATGTTATCGATTCAGAACTGTTTTAAATAAATGTCAGGTTGTGCTGAGTTTCTTCTCCGGCTGCACTTTTACCTCCGCGCCTTTGCAGTTTCCACAGCAACTGAAGCATACTGCATAAATGCAGCATCTCGACAACTCACAATTTGGATCCACAACAACTCATTTTGAAGATGGCCAACAAGAGTTTTTGGTGCGCTTTATCATGGGAAACAATTCACCCAAGCAGACCTCCCCAAACTCAGACTGCAGTCGTACCTTGACTTACGAGTCTAATTATTTCCACCGCAAGTCAAGGTGCCGAGCGACGGTATTCCCTTGAAGCAGAGATGCAAAAGCAGCAGATCCTGAAGCCGCGAGACCAACAAGCAAAGCTCCTTGCAAGCCAGACAGCAACCGTCACAAACGCATCAAGGTCACACGACAGGACAACAGCAGGACAACTTGCAGCCGGCAGACATGAGCACAAATTAAGAGCGGAGCGGAGACACACTGATTAGACGAAAACGTTGCTCCAGATCAGACGGATGTTTGACATTTCACACCGTTAATAAAGGCACACACATCTTTGTCAGATTGCAAGCCAGCTGGCCACGTAGAAGAAAGACAGCAAAATGAATCACTTGAAATTCTCATTTAGGGATGCAATTGAACTGCCTTGAAGCAAGAATATGTATAGCAGCAATATACCTTGCAATATTTATGAGTGCACTGCATAGAATGTAAATGTCATTTATTTGCACTATATAGCCACTTAACAGTGATTTTTTTTGGGAGGATAATCATTGTGTAGAGCTATTTCATTTGTTTTGCTGGTTCAACGCAAACTATTTTAGCTTAGGATACATTTTCATTGCTCAAAATTTACAATTTGGGTTGAAGACTATACGGCAAGGAACCATTTCTGGGAACAACAAAAATTATGAAAAAAGTACAATGCCCGAAATGATGAAAACGTTTTTCTTGGTATTATAATTTTACTTTTTTGGACTCTTTGAGGCGGCATGGCTTAATGGTAGAGTGGTCATCTCCCAACCCAGTGGTTGTGGGTTCGATCCCTCCCCATTGTGGTCATGTCCAAGTGTCCTTGAGCAAGATGCTGAACCCCCATTTGTCATCAGTAAGTAAAATGCACAAACTGTGTTCAAGCGCTTCGAGTACCTAAGGTAGAAAAGTGTTATACAAGTGTTTTTTTTCATTCAAGTATGCATGTTAATTCAAGTAAAATAAAAAAGTAAATATATATATATATATATTATTATTATTATTATTTTTTATTTTTTTTAAGTCAAGCGTCCATTAATACTTGTTGCACTAAATTAGCTTTTCTCCACCCAAAAATTGGTTAGTTGAAATATATTCCCTACTTTTGTATCATTATTTTGACTTCAGTGATGATGCAAGGCCAGATTAAAGAAGGCCATACGTGTCCTACTCTTGATTAAAATGTGATTGTTTTTATGCAGTCTAGTGTCGTCATTGCCGATGTCGTTGATGTGCAGCGGCGCACTCACCAACCTTCAGTGTGGAACCGAGGATGCGGAGGCGGTGCAGACGCTCGTTGAGCTGCGGGTCGGCGGTCCGCCACAGGAAGGACCGCATGAACTCGGACTGGCCTTTGGCCTCGGACTCCCGGCCGAGGGGACACACGCCGCCTTGCTCGCACGCGCGGAACAGGTCGCCCAGGGATGCCCCCTCGCTGCCACCTTGGGGCACAAACAACATTTGATATTTGACAGTTTTTTTTTGTATGTTTACATGTTTATCTATTGCTTCCCGCCCTCACTGTTGTGTGTGCGCTGCTCCTCCCTGGCAGGCGGCGCCAGCAGCATGTGTAGGTTGCTGTCGCGTGGCAGCGTGAAGCTGCGGGGTTTCCCTCCTTGGGTTGCCATAGGAATCAGCCTCTGCATCGCCACGGGCAACGGTACATTCCTCTGCGCGGGAAGCGTGTAAACGGCCCCGGCCGACATGGGCGTCGTGCTGGCCGGGCTCGGGTCGGCGAAGACGGCGTCCTCTGCAAGAAGAAGAACATCAGATACAAGTTATATTTGATGGAAAAGGGAACTTTCAAGTGACTTGTATGCAAATAGTTGGGTCTCTGGTTTGCCTATAACCCAAGTGTGCAATGAAGAACGTGGATGCAGATAGGTGAACATCTCATTCTTCTGAGGTAGTTAAAGGCTTTCCGGAAGTCTCCAACAACATCACGAAATGTAGCTAGATTAGTTGGTTTTTTTGTGTTGCTTTGTTGAAAAATAGTGGGAGTCGGAAACGTCGCTAAGGTGGCAACACTGAGTCGTCCTTGCTTTGTTGCAACGCCCGAGCTCCGCCCACATTCAAGATGGTACTTTTTATTTGCGTCAGACAGAACTGCCCCCCACAATTGAGCAGTTTAAGCAGAATTGAATATGAAGAGTGTTAGAAATGGGGTAGTAATTGTTTTTCCTCATGAATACATCAAAATATAAATGATCGGGCGTTACCGAGCGGTCCCGTCTGTAGGTAGTGCAGTCCGGCTTCCGTCAGCGGCGTCTCGATCAAGTCCTGCCAGGAACGTCTCTGAGACGAGGACGATCGGCCGGGGGAGCCGGTCTCGCTGCTGCCCCCTGCGGGACTGGAGCGGTACTGTGGGAGACGGAGAAATTTTGTACTGCGACACAGTTGAGGGCATATGCAGTATAGAAGCTGGATGGATTCGGGTATCGGCAGGCGTGACAGTTACGTTATTTTTGCTGCCAGGCCTTGTGGCATTTGAACTCAATAAGTCTTGACAGCGGCCGAGCTAAAACTGTAAACTTTGCCTTTAAGGCGCAAATGCAACAGAGGCAATTAATGTTATTCAGAGGGGAATTAAAATCGCAATATATAAAAGTAATCATGATGCCGTGGAATGAGTGTAAATTATTGCAAATTAGGTCACATTCATGTCAGTGTAAGTATGACATCTCAGCCTAAAGGCAATTCCGATGATTTTTACGCTACACACCTCCACAGGGTCACAACGGTACGCCACGTCGCTGCTGTTGCTGCCACCCGGCCTCCTGCTGCTGTGCATGGTGCCGCCCCCAAGAGGGCCGGGGTGATACTGCGGCTCGGCAGCCGCGGCGGAGGGCTCGCCGCAAAGAAAGTCCTCCAGGGACGAGCGGGAACGCGACGTCTCGGTGGAAGACAGTCGCGTCGTTCGGCCTTCCGTGTACGTGCTCATCTAGTAAAGGAGATTGGTTTGTGATTGGTTTTCCACAAGAGGGCGGCAAAGCACTACTTAGGTCATTTTACTCTACGTGCATAAAGAAGGAGACGAGTTTCATTCATTCCGTGTGCAGGTTCGGAACCCAAATCACCTGTATCTCATCAAAACTAAATTGTAAATAAAATGCTATTCATGGTTGCTAAATGTGGATCCACCAGTTCCGACGGGGCAAATTTAGCCCAAGCCTGTGGCTGAAGGTTAAATGAGCTAACTTTGAAACATGAACGTGGGTTGCAGAAGAGCAGCCGGGCATATCTTGGCCTACTCGAGCGGTACCGCGTGTCGTCCAGTGGTGACTCACCGACGGGGGCCGCGGGTAGGTATCGTATGGAGGCGGGGGGCTGTCCTGTTTGGGGCTGGAGGTGGCGTCATCCTCGTGCTCGCTCTCACTCCAGTAATCTGCAGGAAACCCACGCACATGAGCTTACATGAAGTACATCTCACTGCATTGCAGGTGGACTACTGGACGTTAAGGTCACCATTCTTCAGGAATTAAAGACAGAAATTGTTACGAACATCATTAACGATGACGCATTGGTTAGTATCATACGCCATTGAAGCAACAAAATAGTCTACTGAACTTAATCACAATAGTCAGTCGTCCTCGTGACATGAAAAGGGATACACTTGGATGTGTTGCGTTGCCCCTCCTGCCATCTTGTGGCTCTTCTGATAATTGAAATGCTCACGTTTTTGATAATTGGATAAAACAACGATTTATTTGTTGGCATCTGCCTCACAGTTCTGAGATTCAAAGTTCAAATCTCCTTCCTGGAGGCATTTTTCCTCTCTGCTTCCCCCCCTAAATTTCAATTGCATTCTGCCGTTATGGCTTTACTGCTGCACTAGTGTAGTTTATTGACGTACAAATTGAGTTTGCGCTGCCGCCGTCAACCGAGTATCGTGTACCGTAATGAGAACGGCATCCCTTTAGAAATGAAGGCTCACCCTGCTCTTGGCGAATCCTCTCTCGCTCTGCGTAGCCCACAGCAGCCATGTTGAGTCGACTCAACCATCTGAAGGTCAAAAAAAGAAAAGAGTTAAGATGGAACACACACGTGAACATAAACAGGAGATGACAGAGAACATTTCATGTTTGTAAACAATAGACGCCAGAGTACTTGTGGCCCTTAGTTTATACACCAAATGACAGTTTTATATTTTTCTCAATGGCTCCGCCTTGCCCAAATGACACGGATAGGTGCACAATCCATGAAGATGCAAATGGCGGCAGATTTGACCTGTTCATGTCGTCCACACCATCTGCCGCAAAGAAGAAGCTCTTGACCTTGGGGTGGCATGCTTTGAATGCACTGGAGAGCACAAATGCGCACACGTCAGACACGCACACACGCGTACATTTACGTACTGTCTTGTCATTGTTCACTTACTACTTCTTTCGGCATTCACTGGCACGATCGATTTTAAACTCGGGAAGACTGACAAAGCCCTCTGCTTTCTCATCCTGCACACAAGAGATGACTCCTAATGAGATGATGAGAAGACAGCAAAGCTCAAATATTCCACTTAAAAATAAACGTCACTGTTCTAAACTTGCCGCAGTATTTTCAGGGCACGTCCCAAGTGTCCTATTTGAGCAAAATGTTTGACTACAGTGCCTTGGAGCACTTAAAAAAAAAAGAAAAAGAAAAAAAGAACAGCACTGCTGCCATTAGACTGCAGTAAAAGCCCCATAGTGGTGATAATGCAGTAATACCTCTTCGTTGATGTACCAGTACAGGCAGTTGTCCTTCAGAACGAACCAGTACTTCTTCCATTTATGAGAAAAGTAACCCTTGGCATCTCTCTTGCGCCACAACCAGCCCTCGCAGTCGCCTCGGCCCAGCGCCTTGCAGGAAACACGTCGGCGGCTCAGACCGGCCAAACTTCGGCCTGGAGCAACACGGAGGGAAAAATGGTGCTTAAAGATGATCAGTGGTGTTACTTAGTTACAGTAACAGATTACAAACACTTTGGAAATGTGTGGCACTTTTTTGCCGACTTGTATCGTTCAAGGTATTTACTTATTTACTGAAACGGTAACTGTACTTCTACCAGAGTATTTTTATTTTTTTACACATAATAGTAACTGTACTATGTTTCTACTTGAGTACAGAGGGTGAGCACTCGTACCACCTCTCCAGAGGATTCATATCATCTGGATCACTTTGTCAAGAGATTAATTACCATTTCAAACACTACAGAACAGAAAACATCCTTGTTAAATATACAAATACGAGCTGGCAGCAGTTTAGTTGTGGGTTTGACAAAACCCCTGCACTGCAGTAAGCTAAGGCAAATTTCATAAATATAGACGAAAAAAAAATTGCTTTTCTGCCACTTTAAGAGTTGAAAAACATTTTTCACAGCAGGCTCCTCATTAAGGCCTGCAGGGGCCGGAGAGCCAACATTCCATTTATTTTAGTGCAAAGAGTAGATTGCAATATTACTGAAAACAGGCAAAAATAAGTAACTTGAAATGAGTTTAATACAGCATAAAGTACACTCAGGGGCCACAACAAGCCAATGGAATCCAACACAGGAGATACAAAAGCTTTACAGAGACGATAATGTTCAATTTTAAGTATTATTTTAACGACATGTTTATTGTTGTTGTAGAAATGCGCAACATCATCTTCTTCTTGTTTTAATTGGTGTTATGTGCACCAGCTTGCGACCACAGAAAAGAGATCTGAATAACATTTCATTGCCTACTTAGCGGAAGAAGGGTTTAGACTTTGCATGATCGTGTTCATTTGAAAGCCTGCATCACATTTCTGTAAACAAACACACTCTCTGCCGAAATATGCAGATGGAGCTTTGAGCAGATGGTGAAACCAACCAAAAGCCCGGCGGGAAATAAATAAATGTTTATGGGAAGAAGTGACAGTAATACATTTTATTTATATGTAGGGCTTTTCAAAATACTCAAACACACTTTCCAGGCACAGTCTTTAACCAAGACATTGAACGCATAAACCAAGAATAACAAATCAAGGCTTAAAATCATGAATTAAAATCACACACCTTAAGATCTGAGGAAGGGTGCTTCACATGATTTAGGGAAAAAAGGGAGAAATATGACATACCTTATAAATGCCATGTTTTTTTTTTAGATAAATGCAAAATACATTTTAATAATATATGTTAATTCTTGTAAAAACAAATACTGTAACCTACCGCAGTTCTACTCACTTGTGGGAAGTTAGCACTAGTGCTAGTTTACTGCTAGCGTGACATTTCGTTACAAAAGCACGGTTTAGATGACTCAAATATGCGCGGAAATACTTTATATAGCGTTTTCAACACTATATGAAATACTAAATTATATTGTTAATCGTTTCCTTCATTATTACTCACTAAACGATCATTTTAATATCGTCATTTGAAGCTCCAGCCTTGGGTACGCTGCTTCCGGGATCATCTGCTAATGGGCGTTCAGCCAATCCGATTTGAGCTCATCGAGACGGGGGCGGGAGAACAGGTGTCTGTGACGTCGCTAATTTCCATTTACCGGGAGTGCAACTAGCTAACCACACGGTTAACCATATCTTTAGCTTAGTTTTCGTAGGTACTCTAAGCCGAAAGACAAGACAACAGCATTGTGATTTTTTTTCTTTCTTCCGCCCAAAGCCGAGAAAAGGACACCATTAATTTCTTGGACGTGTATATTTGCCAGCCTCTTTTCTAGAGTGTATTAAAATGTTAATTTGTAAAACAAAAAGACTCACGGATAAAGTCAACATGAGGAAAGGAAAGAAAAACAAAGATAGATTCTACAGTTGGCAATTTGTGGTGAGTATAAAATGCATTTTCATGTAACTGCCTTGTTTATGCTGTTATCTGATTGTTGAATGCCATTAATTCTAGCAGCATAAGGTGTAATGTTGTATTACTATTTTGTATCATGTTGATGGCTATCTGTGTTATGCATTATGTTGGTGTGAGGAGGTTCGTTAATTAAAGCAGGCCACCCGCTTAATGCCTACTTGTGAAATGCACACTGCATTGTGCCGCCTACAATCATACATTCATCATTTTCATGCATGCATTTTTTATGACATGCTGCTAATGGGATCCAATACCATAGTTACATCAATGATTATGCCTTTGCAAAGATAATACTGCTCACTTTTAATTGACATATAGTCACAGATACATTAATTTACTGGTAATAAGTGATTCCCAACCAATGTGGTGTGTGAGATCATTTGGAGTATTTCAAGGCATTAACCAATTTCACTGTAAGTGATTTATAAAAATAATAATAATAATTGACTACAAATAATGTGTTTATCGATGTTAGAGTCATATAGTGAACTTTTAAATACTCTTTCACTAGATGACAGAAGATAAAATTAACCAGTTTTGTTGTCATTTGTACAACAGAATATTTATGTATTTGGTTTCGCGCCTGGGGTTATAAATAATAGTTAGAAAATACTGATTTAACATTTTATTATTGTGGTACTAGTAACAATTCTTCCTTATTGGTCCCAAAGTAATTGGTTATTTTCCCCCCATCATTTTCTTGCCTTTCATTTACACATTCTCGCATTCTTTGAAAGGCCGTGAACATTTGTGGTCTATAATTTGGTTACATGGGAGCAACATTGATCGGGTTGCAGGCATCTGCTGTGAAACGTCAACTCGCTGGCAGGGTTGCTCATTTAGTGCTGGCGGCGGCTGCGTTAACGTCAGCAAAGATCACAGCTCTGCTCAGACGAATAGTCTGCGAGATGTTTCACTAGACTTCTTTTAATTAATGTCAACGTAAACTGTAAAAGCAGCCGCTTCCCTCAAGCTTGCTTGACTGAAGCTAAAAAGCGAACAAGCCGCTTCCTGGCTTACCTTTATTCTTTTTCCGCGTCTTTGTCTGCAGCGAGGAGGCCTGTTGATACGTCTGTCAGAGAAACAAAAGAAGAGACACTGAGAGGGCACATCAGGCTGTAAGGATGTTGATTAACTCTGTGACCTTTTGGGCTGCAAATCATTTTACGTTGCAAATGTGACGGATGTCAAGGTGTTGAGGAGCAGAGATGACACGGGACGAAAATTGACAATGGATGGACCCGAGCACACGTAGATCAGGGAGAAGGACAGGAAAAGGGCATGCGGCATTTGACCATGCTTGAACCCGCAGGTCTCATGGAGTCACGTATGTTTGGTGAGTGTCTGATGTGTGAAGTTCAGTATTGTTGGACTCAGTACACTAGAACGCAATTTACCTTTTGCGGTTTCACTCCATCGCAGATTTGAAAATTTGGCTACCGATAATTTTGTATCTCAAATTTTTCTCTACACCACAGAATTTTGTGGTGATCATTTTTCTGTTTAGCAAGCAAGGAGGGGCTTATTTTACATCAATTCAGCTTTGCTAAACGACCAAACAATCTGATATTGTAAAGTGTCATTCTGTAAATAGTAATATCACTACATTGTTATATATTTACAAATGTAATTCCAGGACATCGTATTTAATCAATCAAAACTGAAATGAAAACAAATACGCTGTCAATATCAGCAAAATCCATCTGTTTTTATCCATCTCAGCGGGTGGCCATTTTGTTACTTGCTGTTGACCAATGACATCACAGTGCGAGCTCAGCTTACAAACGTCACATGACCAAACACAGATGAGCCGCGATTGGAGCCCTGAGCAATTAGCATTTTCATTTTCAGTCAACAATTCAAATCAATTCTTGACTTGACCTTCCCTTTTAATCTAAAAAAAAAGTGACCAGAACTGAATAGTGGCGATGTCAGAGCGCCGCAAATATCGGTGCCTGGAGCTCAGCCATTCGCCGCCCGTCTCTCTCTAGGGCTCTTGACAAGGGCCCGCCCACGTCCACTGGCACGCCATCTGCCATCGCAGCAGCCGCGCATGCAAAAAGACTTTGCAAGGAGATGCCGTCAAGACGTATAAGATCACTGTCGGCCGAGTGGACATGAAGCGTCAGCGTTCGCTAAAAGGTCACTCGCTGCTCTGTCTGGGAAGAGCATGCATGGGATTCATTCTTTAAAAATGTACCGCAAGTGCAAGGAGGCTGAGCCGTAAAAATACCAACTACTACTCTCCTGTCAGACACTTCATTGTGCTTTTTACTTGATGATACAGTAAAGTAATTAACCACCTAAAAAGGTTTGTAATAAACTGGATTGGATTATTAGTTTAAACCGGTAGTTCTGAAATATTTTAAGTACCAGATACCACCAAAGGAAATGTTTTAGCGCTCGAATTGCGACCATGACCAACATTAAAATACAGCTGCGAAGTAGACGGACCAAAGTGTTTATAAAAAACGAGGCAGAGTGGATCTGTTCGGCGTCAAAAAACAAAGCGACTTACGTGGTAAATGGAGGCGGGGTCTCTGGGTGGTGACTCTCTCTGGTTAGCTTGGAGAATGTAGTGGGAGGGGCTCTGGCTGTGGTGGCTGCGCCGTTTGGTGCGCTTGGCCGTGTCGTTGGTGCGCCTGCCCGGACGTGCCGTGTGGGAGGCGTAGTCGTCGGACACGGTCCGCTCTTCCATGCCGCCGCCGCCGCCGCCGCCGCCGCCGCCACCTGTCAGGTCCACATAACGCAACAGCGACGCCTCTGTGGAAAGCAACAACCAATTATTAGTCCAAACACAATAATCACACCCACATTCACACCTAAGTACGATTTAAAGTCTTGACTGAAGGGATATATTTTTGGAATGTGGGAGGAAACCTCAGTACCTGAGGGGTAGTTGTTGCAGTGCTTAAGGTGCATTTATCTATGTTTTATTATTATTTGACTTAGAGAATATATTTCTATTGAAACTGACTTTGATTTTGAAACTCTACGTGCCACAAATGTGTGCGTTTTTGATGAGACGGTGTTAAAAGTTTTCAAGAGCGAGCTTGTACCAGTCCTGAGAACTGTCTGTGATCCCGCCACATTTGCAGAGGTTCCCTGATAAACAGCTCTGTCACATTGACTAAAGATTAGCCATACATTTTTATTAACGTCAGACAGTCTATTAATACGTTGTGAAAAGATCTGTCGTTCATAACTTCATATGAACAATTTTTATGAGGCTCTTCTTGGCCGCAAATACACTACGTGGCGACGTACAAGGAAAAAAATGAAAGCTCTACAAGGGTAAATTACAGTACGATGTGACATGATGAAGACTAAATGCAGGTATCAAGGGACCTGTGTGCGTGCATGCGCGTTTCGTGTGTATTCTCATTCAAGAACGTTGCGGGTCTCGCTACCTTTTATGATACCGCTCGTCCCTCCCTGTAGTGGCCTGGTTGCTAGGCAGCGAGCGGGCGGCCAAGGGAAGCGACGAGCTGCTGTCAGCGTTGCCATGGCAACAGTGTGAGGATTCGTGTGGAGGTCAGATAAAATTGTCTTCTTTTTTTTTTTTTCTCTCCTATTTCCACTTTTTCTCATCCCTCTGTCTGCTTGTATGGATTATATTTTTATCCCTTGCAGCCAGCCAGCCTGTCTTAGATTTTCTTTGCCTTTGTGCCAGGCTGCCAGCCACCTCTGGTCCTCTTGCCATGTTGTGGCTTATGCTAATCACACTCAGAATTACAGAACACGGAGGTGCACTGATCTCAAATGCGGGAAGCAACAAAGTATAAATACTTTAGTTCAGTAGAATTTTCAGGTATGTGAATCTGACAAAACAATCAACTTCTCTCTTTTTTTTCTTTTCTTACTTAAAATAGGCGTGTTACTTTTTTATGAAAATATTTTTGGATGACAACAAGACACAAACTTATAAGGAGGAAAAAATTGTAACATGAATCAGCGAGCATTGCCCATCTAAGGTCATGTTGGACAGAACCGTTTTACGTCCATGATTCATGCCAAAAATTTTGACTTCCACCAGTCTTAAAGCTAACACCTTCTGGCATCTAAAAATGACCTGCCATCTACAGGGAAATGTTGGTCATTGCAATGGCTTACAGGCAGACAATGTACTTGACGAATATATTCGTCAGCGGTAGTTAACGTTTGGATTCCATTTGAAGAATAAAAACGTCTATGGGATTGAATGATTTGAGTGCAGTGTGAAAACTTTTGCAACCTCCGCTGATCTCCAAATCTTGTCATGCGTCGAGACGAGGACCCATGGCGGGCCTAGCAAGGAAGTGACTCACCTCTGCGGCTTTCTCTGTGAAGCTTGGCGGGGTCTTCGTAGTCGCCCCCCCAGTTGCACTCCACGGGCATGGAAATGGGCCTGAGCCTGCCTGCAAGCAGCCACAATCCACAATGAGAGCCTCATCGAGTGTTCTCAGATTCTGGATTGTTTTTGTCCAGTGGCTCAATTCTGGAGAATGTGAACGAAAGCGCGGCACCAATCCGCAAGCGCTTACCGTATGTCGGCGTGGTACAGTAAACCGGCTCGTCCTCTTCTCGCCGCCGGGATTCTTGATCCAGAAAGGAGTTGGGCGAATCTGATCGCTTGGCCACTCCGCTGTGGCCGCGAGACGCCTCGTCTCCGGACAATCGGACCGGCTCGTCTCTGCGGCAGCCACACAGCAAGAATCATTATGAATGATTGGCTTTTTAATGAAATCAATCCCAATCCAGTTATTGTTCTTGAAAGCGGATGGCTCGCAACAAAGGTGTCTCGCCTGACAGACCTGGGTGTGTATGGCTCCATGGGCGGAGGTGGAATGTAAAGGTCCTGGAGGGCGGAGGTCTTGGTGGGGGTGCCCGATGGCGTGGCCGAGCTGCTGCCCGGGCTTCTGGTTGGCTGGAAAATGGCAAATAAGAAGTCATTGCAGGAAGCCGATCATAAAGTACTGAAAACCATGTTTTACTTTTAATGATCACTGAGGCAAGACGTATCCATTTTTCACGGACAGGGTGGCACATAGGTCAAGGAAAGAGCCTCTAAATTTTGCAACTACAAGTTATGTCTGTTTTTTATTGGGGCCATTTGGGGCAGTGACCCAGCATAAAGAACAGAATGATGAGATGCCGTGGATTTAAAAAAAGCCTGCTGTGTGTGTTGCAGTTGGCACTACAGTTTGGAATGCACATTACTGCCGCCTACAGGAGTGAAGTGGAACAACATTGCCTGCCTGCTGGTTGAACATTTTGTGCATCGACTTTAACATTCTGACAAAACCTCTACTTTTTTTTTTTTTTATTGCTCTGCAGTTCAACTCTTCTTTACTTGCTTCTCAGCGTCACTTTTATGGGTAGTGAAAACATTGCACTTGGCAGTTTAATGGACCGGATTTACTGATGCCGTAAACGCCACGTAAACAACGCTGGGCAAGGTATAAATAAGATCACAAGCAATCAAGGACAAAATAATGAATTTAAGCCATTAAAGATCTTCTTCTTTTTTTTAATACAGTGACCCACACGTTATAGATGATATAGGGAGAATAAAACCTGCAATGGTTTCTAAAAGCAACCATCTGGCAGAGCGCACCAATGTGTTTGTGTGTGTAATCCGAGTTAATTAGGAATTTACATGTGCTAATTCATGACAATCCTGGAAATGTCAATGGACGCTCTCTTATCTGTCTCCCCAGTCCCTCTGGTATGATTCATTCGGCAAACAAAACCAGTGCTCTGACCTAATTACACGCGTTAGCTGACGCTCGCGGGGGACCAAAGTGGGCCGGCACAAGTCCATAAAAGGTATGGAGCGCCTGCGCGTCCTACCTGCAGGGCCAGCGGCTTCCAGCGCATGTTTTTGAGCAGGGCCGGGGCGGAGCTGAGCGTGCTCTGCGGCCGCTTCTTCAGGGTGAGGGACACCACGCCCTTGTCAGCCCGCAGAGAGCCCACCAGGTTGCGCAGCTGCCAGCCCACCTGCGGGCGTGAGGCACATTTGCCAGTCGTGATGATTGGAGGTGGTGGTGGCGGCGGCGGCGGCGGCGGCCAGACTATCTAAAGAACATTCTTATGTAACCTGCCCTCAATTTGACTATACACTCACTGGCTACACCGTTAGGTACACCTGCACAATCGGTTCAATATTCTTTTCTTTTTTAAATGCTGCCTTTGCAAAGACAACAATGTTCAGTTTTAGAGAGAATGAACTTGCTCCCTTGAGGTCCATCACGATATTTCTTTTCAACAAATGATTTGTCCTGGTCTTGCAGTCTCATTGAAAGACAGAAATTTTGACATGGATCTCAGTGGATTTGCTGTTCAGTGCCCTGTACAGCTCTCCACATTAAAGACAAAGAATAACCTTTTTTTTAAATGATTTGACTTTTCCAGTTTTTCCAGTTTTTCCCTTGACATCAACTCCCGACAGCAGAACGTGTACGTGTGTGCGATGCACAAACCCACCACAGTCTGGTGATTGACTTGAATGACTTCATCTCCCGCGTGGATCTTCTTACAGCGGTCGGCCGGAGACTACAAGCAAGCCAGAAATACGAAACGTGTGAGTCGGCGGCGAGCGTATCGATCCCCGCTTGGCGCGAGCGAGAAAGTTAACAGCACTTGTGCACTCTCATGTCAACGCCATGCAAGCTAATATGATGTCAGCTTGCAGATATTCTTGGAAACGGGTTACTGCATCCTTCAAGGTCTGGCAGGCGGCCATAGGCACACTTTGCTCCTTTCATTTCTTGGCTCTTAGATGTTGTTTGTTTGTTTGTTTGTTTCATTTATGCTTCTCACCCCTTCCGTAGTCCCCGTGATCACATGGAGGCCGTCGTAGGTTGACTTGATGTACATTCCCTGGTGAACACAATGCGTTTACAGTCACATGGACACCTATTGGTCATTTATACACCACACATTCAATCGAATGAGATCCAATGTATCCAAAACTCGGCCTTGGACGTGATAATAATCAAACTGGCGCAGCTCTTGTGCTCGATCTCATTGTGTTGCTCATGCGATTTCTCCTGCTGAATTCAAGTGTCATGCTTACCAGGCCTTCGGAGGCTTTGACGTTGCTGAGGTGGACCAGTTCCAGGTGGGCCGACTGAGACACCAGCGGGTCCGACGACACGCACACGATGTGCTCGCACACCTCGGACAGAGTCTTGCACTGGAGCATGCAAAATGACGGGTGAGAAAACTTTCCGCTCGTTTCATAGTCCGCCATAAGGAGAAGAGACGAACACGACCGTTATAAATCCTCGTTTTTGTTCCCTTCATTAGAAATGATCTTGAACGCTTTGGCCCTTCCACCAGTAACGTAACAAATGAATGAATAAATTCCCCAAGTGGATAAAATAAAGTATCTGTCGCAAGGCTTTGATGCGTTTTGCTTGCATTTGTGTTGGACAAATTATGAAATTATAAAAAAAATATTTCACAATAGCTCCTCTTTATACAGGGCAAAAATGTGCTTCATTTACATAAAGCATTTTGTTTGTTTGCTTTACAGCATAGTCATGTTTCTTAATGTGTAATGACAAAGTAAAAGAAGGGCTTTAATAATGAGTATCCACTCAACAAAATTGGACTGACATAAATTAAAAACTTTTAAACTAGATTTAATGGGTAACCACTCTCTTTGACACTCATTAAAGCAATGAGTCAAGCAGTCTCATTTTGTCAGACACAAATATTGATGTGTAAATACAAATATGTGACTTCTGTTTTTCATCTTTTAAATTGAATTTATGTATCTTACCAAAGCTCCAAGGCATTGAAAGTTAAAAAAAATTATCTTGAAAATGTTTGAAAATATGTATGAACCCTCCAGCGCGATATTAAAAATTAACATCCTATCACATCATCCTTATTTGCAAAATGCATGCACTTATCACTGAAATGAGAGAAAAACTATCTTGTGTTGGCACTAAAGCAAGAGTTTTTATTTATTATTTATTTTTATTAAGAACTGGTGTTTTCAGCGTTGACTGAAATGTGAAGCGGGTGCAAACAGGCCACAGCTGGCCGAGGACGGCCGACTCACCACATGCAGGATTTTATTTTCTGTCTCAAACACGGTGCAGTCCTGAGGGGCACACAAACACAACGTCAGCAACTGCACACCTCCATATGCCGTCTGCACCTTGACTTAGTCAACCCCTCACCTGCGCTCTGTCAAATAAAAACACTCCCACGCAAACGCACTAGCAGACACGCTTGTCTTTTATTTACAAGCCCATCATTCCTCAAAGACAGGCTCGGAGCAAACAACAACAAAAAGTCTTACTGAGCATCACATCCAATTTGCCATAACAGCACAGTGTGGTGTTTCATACCGTGATAAAATAATGAGAAATTGTGGATAGTATTATTTTACAAATGGGCTCAATGTCTTACAATTGGCTTCTACAGGTTTAAAAAAATAAAAATAAAAAAATTGTTGGGACATTGACTGTTCCTCTCTAGCGCTAGCTGTCAATAAAGTTTTCACCTTGTTCATCAAACTTTTTTAAGCAACGTCTTAGTTTGGGCTTTCACAAAGGGAGGGAGAGAAGACTGAAAAAGCACAACAGCAGCCCACTTGAAGTCATTAAATCGGATAGAACACACACGATGTATACACAAAGTATTCCACTAACCTGCTGCACAATGGTGGTGAGCTCCAGGCAGAGCTGGATGACATTATTTCGGGTTACGGAATAGTCGGCCACCGAAGCGAAAGGAGACCTGCGGAGAAGCAGATAGCGCTCGTCAAAATGTTCCCGCCGCGTTTGATCATGTGAACACAGGGAGGACAAGCAACTTTTCAAACGTGCACAACACTCACGGGACACCTGATTAGGTACACCTCCAGAGTGGTTGCAAATTCAAGATAACACGCTCACTTTTGAGCATTCAAGTGCCCAGTTCAGTTTGCATTTAATCTTTTAGTAATTGTTTTCAAAGTCTTTTTTTTTTTTCCATTCTATAACTTATGTGGAGTACATTATAAACATTTTTTTCCAAGTACCTTTTTATGTAATAATAGATTGAGGTGTTCATTTTCCGAATGTTACAGTGGCTTACAATAATACTACTTGAGAGCTCAATGTTTTTTTGACTTTGTAATTGGTGTAAAAAGTTTAAGAACCACTGGCTTAATCAGTTACTGGTAACTGTTTAGTTAGTCGTAGGAACATAACACTATTGCAACCCTCGTAAATCGACATTTAAAGCGTCTAAAAATCAGCATCAGCTGGACTGCAACACCAGTGCAATCGCCTTTGCTAGTTTTACCAGTCATTGATCCATCTGCAGGTGGACTGCAAATAGCTCAATATCTGTTCCAAGACGAGTCCGAGGTATGCGATGAACAATGAATCTAGTGGACAGTTGTGGGTGGATGCTGAGAACTGGGCTTGTTCTGTTCTTGAAACGCGCTCATTTGCCGGACTCATACTGCCTTCTTCCTCTTGTCTTTCCTCACTTTTTGTAATCGCCACAAAAAATAGAAATAGTCCCAGTGTGAGATCGACTTGAATTTCAACAAATTCAAGCGTGGTCGTGACAAGTTGCCGACAATAGTCAATTCAAACAACGATTCAAAACAAAACAAGAAATGAGTGAAACAAGGACAGAGACACACTTGGCTGCGCTGAAGACCCAGATTTTCCCTTTGGGCCGAGGCTTCGCGTCCTCGGCAAGTCTGCGGCGCGTGTGCCATGTGGGTCATCGCTATTGAGGTTGCGTACTGCTATATATATACATATACACACACGCAGGACCTCAGGCTACGCAGCGTGTTGGCTAACCGTCAGACTTCCAAAACTCCATTTTGCAAGCAGCGATGAACGATAAATCCTCCAAATGCAAATCCATATTAAGAGATTGGCAACACCTGCTTATTGCCGATCTGTGGTCTCATTTGGCTGGATCCTGCAGTAGGCACACTATGTACTTGAGTAGAAGTACACTTGGAAAAGTACAAAAGTAAAGGCCATGAATTGTTTGTGTTTTTTCTATGCTGGCACAAGACACAAAGCATTCCCCTTAAATCATTCTTGGAGCCGACAACATATCAAATCATGATCTTAAATAAGGCTATGGATGGGCAATATTTCGCTTACTCTCAATCTGTTGCATCATTTTTGTTTATGCTCCCTGGTTCACGTTCCTCCACGTCTTTGCTGTCCCTGATTTTGTCTGCCTTATAATGCCCCAAGATCTTGATTAATTAAGATCTCAGCCCATGGTTAAATTTTCTTGTCTATTTCCATCTTTTTTACATCATGTGATAAATCTGCCGTGGTGGGGGGGGGGGGGGGGGGGGGTAAGGGATCCAGCCTATTTTCACCAATCCTTGGTTTAATAATAAAATAAATTAGGGATGTTCAATGCTGCTTTTTTTTTTTTTTTCAGACTAATACCAGTACGAGTACTGACTCTTGAGTAGTCACCGATACCAATTACCACTAATATTTTGATGCATACAAATTCCCCAAATGACAGGTAAATGTAATGAAAGACGCATGTTTTCTTGAAATCGCATGAAATGAATGGCAATTTTCGTATTTTCGTCCTGTGTTTTGTAGCCAATTTTCTATTCTTCTGATTTCTGGTTCCCGATTGTAAAATGACTACATGATGGCGACCGATCATATGTACTGATCCCTTAAAATAAGGACGGGTATACTATATATTAGTTCCCGCTTCCCATGAGTGAATTAGGTGTCTTTCAAGCCTTGTTGCTATGGCAACAGTCCACATCTCCACTACCTCTCTTCAAAAGACCCACCTTAAATGTCCAAGTTCATTCACTTTGAGCATATGAGCTATTTCGCCATTAAAATTGCATTAGCAGTGACAATTGTCAGCGAGTCGCCCCGTAATAAAGCAGCCAATCCTCCCACGCACTGTGGCGTCATGTTAATAATTCATGGACAAGTGCTTGCAAAAGTGCATAGAAAGAGGAAATTGAAGAGGTGCGATTTTTCTCTCCCTGACAGATGCGGAAAACTTTCTTTTTCCTTTGGCACGTGCGCGCTGCGTCGGTTGGACAGCGGCGTGACGCACAAGCCTGCAAATGATGATGGGGAGCGGCGGCGCCCACGTACAGTAAAGACGTCTTTGCTTGCCGATTGACTGAGACGTCCACGTTGGAAGGCCGACACGACACGGAGGCCTCGCTGCTTATCAAAGCCGTCTCGCTAATGAAGAGCCGCCAGCTCCTTCGTGAATCCCCCGCTGCCGTTTTACAGTTGCATCATTGTTGCGTAGGCGGCCGCCTGTGCGCGTGCGCTTGCATAAGTGTGTGTCAGTCCATGCAGATGTGGGAGTGTGTGTGCCAGTGTGTGTAGGACCCGTGGACAGGAGTGGGCGTCTGGCATTTGGAGACCTTTTGGTTTGTGTGGCTGCTGTTGTGTGGAGTCGCGATAAAGTGAAGCGACAGTGAGGACGAGGAAGAGATGGTGGCAGTAAATCAATCTTAACCTCGTGTTGCTGAGCAAGAATGTGATGGACTGTGACAGCGACAGGGTGACGCTGATTGGACGCACGCACGCTGTGCAAGGTGAAATCTCCCACACTCGCTATATTGTGCACTACACACTTGCTATCAAGTAAGTTGGTCATTTTGTCGTGCTGTGTTGAGCAGAAGTTATCATCTATAGCGTGCAAATAGCCAAAATTGCAAGTCAATCACACCCACCCATAAAGGTGCATAATTTCCTGCAGGTGCCACATGATGGCGCCAATGCACTTTTTTTTCCTCTATTAGACAATGCTATGGCCTTCAAATTTTTGTACGCTGAACATTTTTTTCCATGTGTTTTACAACCGTGTTCAGTGTAGTGCCGCAATCTATTGCAATTTGTAAGCGATGCAGTGTAGTTAATAGCAAGAAATGGCAGGGAAAGTAGCGAAAGAGTGAATTCTGTCTGTGAATAATTTTGTACTGTATGGTTGGGTTGAACTTTGCGGCGTTTCAATTCAGGATGTTTAATTCATTTCTGCCGAATGCAGAAAATTTGATCTTGGATCAGCCTTCTGCACGTCCACAATATGCGCACATGATATCACATCTGCAGACAGAGGGCGGGAAATTCAAACCCGAATACAGTCAGAAAACTATTGGCTTTAGCTTCAAGTGCTAACTAGCTAGCTCCCTAGCTAGCTTCCATGATGCTCGTTAAAGCCAAACGGTGGCGGGGTATTTACTTTCTGGACCTGGATTTGCTACCTCTGTTGGCCAGAGGCTTGCAGGAGTACCCATTGTGGACGGCGAATGTGTTTATCTACTAATTATGAGATGTTTCAGTCATAAATCGTCAAATAAAAAAAGCTATTGTGAAGATATTTTTGTTCAAAAAATTTAGATCTGTCGTCGAGTAAGTCCTCCTCGGCTGTTGTTAGCGCAATGCTGCTTCAGTTTGATACATTGGCAAATCGTTTTTTTTTTTTTTTTTTTGCTTTGGTTGAACCTTTTGGTGTTCAAATATTTCATTCTCTTTTGTTTGATGCGTTAACTTGACAGTAAACTTAAAGTAGGTGTGACAGACAGCTTGAAGCAAGCATGCTTATTTGGCGAACCATGCCAGCGAGATCTCTCGCAGGATTTGTTTGACACCAGATACTTTCCCTGACACAGCTATCCATTTGGTTATCAGTTCGTGCTGCATATTGGGGCACCGGCCGGGAATTGTGGACCGGGGTTTGCCGAAAAGGCAGGTTGGTCTCACCTGTCGAGCCACGCGAGCAGGCTCTTGGCGGCGGTGATGAGGTCTACCACGGAGGTGAGCAGGTCATTGGGGAGACGCCGCGATGTCCTGCTCTCCGATTGGCTGCTGCGGCGGCGGCCCGAAATGAAGTTTTGCAGGTTCTTAGCCGAGGCGCCCAGCTTGTGGGCCAGCGTCCTGACGCTTTCCGTCTCCAGGCCGGAGTTCTGCGCAATGCACAAAGGTGGCTGATATTGAAATGAAACAGTTCCCTGGCCAATGGGGAGTTCCGTTTTTTGTTACCATGACAAAAGAGGGCGCAGCCTCTACCCCCCCCCCCCCCCCCACACCTAAAATTATTTCAAAAACAAATGCGTCCCTAAAGTTTTTCTGCACCTGCGTTGGCCACCTTACCAGTGCGCAGAGCAGGTCGACGGCCTCCAATATGAGCTCCTGGTGTCCGATGCGGGACACTCCAAGGTCCTCCAACTCGGCGTGGCTGATTCTGAGTAGCCTCTCGCCGCACACGCCGCCACGCTCAAACACGCACACGTACTGCTGCAGGCAGTCATCCAGGCCTGCAACACACACATTGCAAGGCAAGAACAACATAAACACCGCATCAAATTTAATGGCCACTGTGCTGCTCTTTCTGGTGTGTCTGCTTTTTACAACCAGACAGTCATGAGATACTATTCCTTTACACATCCCAACTCCTCTCAGCTCAACTCTACGGGACTAATAGTAGTCGTTCTATGCAGAGGATAAAGGATATATGGCTGACTATTGGGGTTTTTTCTTACGCCTTGTGTTGTTGTATAATGTGTCCAATCTGTGGCTTATAGACTCATAGCATCTCATTGTAGATGCTAGTCAGCATTAGCATGTAGCTAGCAGCCTAAAAGGCTAAGCTATGTGTTTGGTCATATTTCAAGTCAAAGCAAAAAAACGGCCATAACGCAACAAAGGTCAAGCGGCAGTTTGTTGCAAGACTTTTTGCCAACTTGATGTTTTCTTCTGTGTGTGTTTGTGCAGTTGCAGTCTGCAGAGAGAGAAACTCTGCTCACAGAGCTGCTGTGCATGGCTGCCGAAACAATGAATGTGTCCAGCCTCCGACCTCCCAACAAACACGCCTGTTGGAGGGCAAGTACGCAACACACACACACTTCTCTGAAGGAGCGAGCATTGATTTCCCCTGCTGCCCTAAGCCCGAGCTCCATAACGCACTCATCTGTCAAAGTCCCTCCAGGCCAGATGCAAACACAAGGAAGGAAAATTCTAAAAGCAGCTGTTAAATTGCAAACACACACACACACACAATAATACACACTCCCTTGTGGACGTCCCAGTCTACAAGTGCATCTTAAATGAAATCACAAATGCTGTACAGTGTTCCCCATTCATCAAGAATTCACAGCAATATATAGAGACCATTAAAAAAAAAAGAAGTTACTTTTTAATACTGTTCTGTTCTAATTTGGCCTGTTTTGATTTTACCGCAATAACAACAGCGTAATGTCATTCAGATTTTGATATTCACACCAACAGGTCCATGTTTCCGTGCAAATGTGTTGGGACACTTAACGGGATTTTTTTTTTATATTCCCGTGAAAACTGTCTCCACTGGCCTATGACACACTTTGATGGCATATTTTAAAATGCCGCATAAACTCTTTAGCACATTCAGAAGCTGTAACATGGCCGATGGCACCATGACTTGCATTGGCAGGAATGTGTACATTACGAGTGGGCATGGGTTGATTACCAGTTTGACGGTTTTTAAAAAGTCAAGCTTTCAATTACCGTTAATAATGAGCTCTTCTTTTCTTTTTTGAGGTTACGCCTAACCGGGGCAAAATATAATTGGCTGCTTGCAGAGTTGAGTAAACAACCACCTCTTTGAAGTTAATTGCCTCCAATTAACTTTTTTCTCCCCTTCTGGTGACGCGAGGGGTGAATTACACGCATAAGAGGAGGGAGGAAATAAGACAAAAGGGGGCCACGGGTGCCTTGTTTTTTTTGCTCTGTTAATATGCAATGTCCTTCAAAAATAATGGTGCCAGCGGGGTACTAGTTAGCCCCAAGGGCAACATGGGTTGCCCACAAATCTTTTCTATAAATAGCTCACCGGTGATGGGACACTGTGATTTATTAAGAAGTAAAAAAGATGAAGAATATTGCCCAAAAAAATGATCTAAATGGTACACATTTCTTCTGTTCCAAATTGTCTATATTTTGTTTCAAAATCAAATAGATTCATAGGGGAAAATCCTGTTTTTTTTTTCCCAAAAAATTATATTTTTGAGCTGTAATTTTAATACTGTGATATTTTTGCAGTAATCATACTGTCAATTGAATATTGGTTCATGCCTAATTATACGAGCACATTTGTGTGTGTTTTTAACTGTGTGGTCAAATGTCAAAACGGGTCAGATTCAACCTGAATACTTTGTAAGGGTTATGCAAAGTAGCTCGTGCTCCTCTCAGCTATTTTTTATGCACTCTCCCAGCGAGTGTTTTATTGAGGGTTAATAGCGCCTCCCAGTCGACATGAAGCCGCTCAAAACAATGTTGGCTCTCACGGGCTGCAGAGTGTTACTCTGCTGCTGAAAGAGGCTGGCGAGCAGAAGGAGGAGTCGGGGAGGGCGGGAGTTCACAGATGCACCCTGCGGCCGTCATCGCCGTCGGTTATTGCCGGCGGAGCGTAGAGGCGCCGACGCCCGTGAGTACGGACGGGGCAAATTGTGAGTGGCGTCGTCGTGCGCGCACACGCCCACGCTGGGAGTGGAACGCGCGTTTAATATACAGTGGCAGCTCGCTCTGCAATCACACTAAAGGTCCGAGTCCAGATTTGCTTTCTGCGTTCATTCAAAGGTTACCATCACTTCTCAGTCAGCTTTTTGGGGAGTTTAGCAGGAAAATCAAGCAGAGATGCATAAGCACGGGTTCGCTTTTCGTTCTTTGGCTCTGCTTGAAATGGGCCAATTGGGTTTTTTGTCGGGTTGCACAATTTCCATGGGAATTCACTGCAGTTATTGGGACGAGGAAAGGAGTTAACAAAATTGAAGGTTGGCTCTTAATCAGGTTACAGTACTTTGACCCAAGGTTGGATTGGAAGCTGGTCGCCATTTTGGACACCGTTTTGAAAAGAAAATGTGATGTAACATTCTTAGAAAACACAATGAAAACTTCTCGAGACTCGGATTGTGTGGTTCAACTCCTAGTCAGGGAGGAAAGTAACGTCCCGTTGGGGAGCCTTCGATTTTTAGCCACTGCTGGTCCTCAGCAAAGGTAAAAATCCGTTGGCTGTTTCAGGATGTCAATGTTGCTAATTGTATTATTTTTAACCACATCAATACTGATAACTTAGTAAGCCTTTTCTTGGTAGCTTTAACTTGTACATTTTTACCCCTGGTTTGATCGAAATCTTGACCCAACGCGCTGGGTCGAATCCTCAACCCAACAAGCTGGGTATGATGAGTAACCCAGCATTGACCTGTTCCCTTTTGTACACAGTGTTGGCTTAGCTATTTAACCCAATTTGGGTTACTTTTTAACCCAACTGTTTTAAGCATTGAATAACCCTGCGGTTCATTCCCACGAAAAGTTTCACCCCTTCAGCTCCAGATGTCGGTAGAATTCAGTGCGGCAAAAAGGTTTTGTTTTGGGCAAGTCAAGCCCCGTTCATAACACTTTCTTACCATGCTCTTCCTAAAGACACAAGCCCGTGCACGCCTTCATGTAGTACCGCTTCATGCCACACAACATGCTGAGACATGAAGTATTGTCGTCGTCGTGTCATTTTGTATGCGCTGTTTGTATGTGTTGCTGCTCCGTGTGTGTCGCCAGAGTTTCAATGCAATTTAGATGAAAGTTGAATGTTTGCGTACGGAACACAAAAGCGCGCGCATGTGCTGAAGTGCGAGCGGGAAAAAAAAAAAAGCATGATTCATACATAGCTGACTCACGCACTTGACTCCCACAGATGCACACTTTTCACAAGAGCAGGCCGGCCAAACTCCCACGCACACCCTCCAATGGTCCGTCACACACACACACACACACACACACACACACACACACACACACACACACACACGAGTTCCTGCAGTGACTCCTTGAATGTTGAAGAGGTAGACAACAACAGATGTGGCCTTGCTATTCTGGTTATGTTGTCATGTGTTTTGCAGGTTGCCAGTTAAAATCCCGAGTGCCAAGTGACTGGTTTTTGGATTATTTGTACAAAACTCTTTCCTAGTTTGCATGGCAATGGTATGAGTAAGTTTTTTAACCAATATTTGCAAGGGCGCAGGCCCTGTTTGAATACAGAAAAAAAAATGCCACCTAAAATTGGACAGGCCAAACAGTCACACACGCAAATGCAAAATGAAACCACTCGTGAGGAACGTTAACATTGAACAGCCAACAGAACTTGAATCCATTTCCTGACGTCACTCACTTGGCCACGCCCCTTAAAAATCACACAAACACGCAAGGCTATGACTTCATTTGAGGAAGGTTTGAAGTCGGATTTATTATCCCACTCGGATTGTCCAACTTCCGACTGCAAAGCGTTCGAGGCAAATCTAAGCAACAAAGATGGCTGATTCCAATAAATTGTTGTTCTGATTAACTTACGTGTTACTTGAATCTAACTATATCAAAATAACAATAAATAAAGATCTGTTTATAATCTGGTTTTGCCATTCAGCCGGTCTCTTCATGGGATTTGCTATTGTCGAGTGATGTCAGATTAAAGTAAACGGACTGCTTTTATATAGCGCTTTATCGACACCATACGGTGCTCGAAAAGTCAGACTTCCCATTTTCCTCGAATGCAGCGTGAGTCCTGACTAAATGAAGCTCCTCCCTCACTTCCAGCATACGTTTTTGGCTTCAAAATGGCGCTTTGGCGCTTTGTCATGACAAAAACGGATGCAGGTGAATTTTCAGCAAATAACTGAGGTTAGGTTGCCGCCAATTTGTGACAGTCGTTTATTTTGTGAGCATTTTCAGCCATGTCGCATCACATCCTGAATTGCAATGGGGACGTAATCGCCAAATCAACAAAGCCTGAACCCTTTGGCCCCCCGATGCCCCTGGCATATGTTGCCCGTTATCACACACACAGGCACACATAAAGTGTGTATCGTGTTTCCCAGTGTTGCCAGACACACCCGAGAGGCCCAACATGGATCAAATAGCACATGAGGGCACGGCACACGCGTGTTCGCCGGCGTGCCGTAGTATGCGCAAAGGTTTGCAGTGCGCCGGCGTCCTTGTGTTGTGTTGTGTTGTGTTGTGTTCAGGGCGGGTGGGCAGCCGTCGGCCTCGTCAGCTGTTGAGCACAGACGCTCTGAGACCAACAACTCTCATCCGCCCACCTACCAAGCACACACACACAAATAAACACACGCCATATGCACATGACCAAGCGGTAACCTCGCGCAAAAAAGTGACAATCTCCATCACGATTCCTGTTTGCGCGTCACGGAATGACACATCCTTGACCTGATTTTCAGACAACGAAACATCAATAGTCAACCTCGTTAGTCATTTGATTACCATTCATTTTATGTAGGTCAGTTTTTGTCAAAATGGGATGCTCGGGGCTTGGCTAAATAATTGCCAATAAATGTAGCTTGTGCGTATCATTTTAATGCTTAATATGTACATAACATAACCAAATTAGTCCTGCCTACCTCAGCTCTCCGACATGCCTGCATCAATAAAAATAAAGGGAGTATTATTACAGGAATAAAGTTTATTGTAAGAACATAGAGAGTTCCTTTTAAGTACATATGGTTCTTTTTTTTTTTAGGAATATTTTCCAGATTAAACAGAATCTTACCAGGATATAGATGACTTTTCCCCTAGTTAAACTGGTTTTAATAATATATTAAGACTTAACTACTAATTGATTGTCATAACATGACAACTTTTTTCCTGGAAATGTACATTTTTGACAAGGGATCAATTTCATGTAATACTCTTTGTTTCGAAAAAAGGCATTTACTGGCTTACTGCACTTGAGTGGATAAAATCGATGTCATGATTTTGATTTTAAGAAGTTGGCATCCCATCTATTGACCTTGGAGATGACATTTGAATTGAGGACATGGAACTCTGCCTGTGCTGAATGACTGTAGTACTGTAGTATTAGAAATAGAAGATCTAGAAAGATGGTACAGCCCAGAGAATATCTTAACATTTTACAACTTTGAGCAAACAAACTGTTGAATCTAAACGAATGTTTGTTGGAAATGTAGTAAAAGAAGCTATATATATATTTATTTTAATTTTTTTATGTGTCCAACCTGCACATTCAGAGAGCTCCTAATCTAACCTGTATGCATTATTCAACTCTTTGATGGACTTCCATTAGACTGCATGTGACGGAGTCCCTTACAGTATGTTGTGTTCATCTGTCCAAATTGTTGTCATTGTTCTCTGCTGTCTGCAGCAACAGGTACACAAGCGAGAAGATAGTTTTGCAGCGTTGGCATGCCTGTGCGGCTGAATTATGCACGGCTGCAAGCTGTCATCTGCTGGCAAATGTGAGTCAAGAAAGATTTGTTCTCTCAGGAAAGTCACTAACGCAAAAAAAAAAAATGATCAAACGTTCTCAGGCTGTCAATCACTGCTGTCGTCATGACATCATTACCACCATCATCATCATCATCATCATCATCATCATCATAGTAGATGGATGCTAAGTAGTGAATATTGTGCAATTTGTGCCAAGTAGGAAAGAATGTTACTGGAAATATTGGTGGATTTATATATTATTATATAACTTATATTTATATACTACAGTACATCCAATGCATCACACGTCTATGCAAATTATAGTAGTTCAGCTTCACATTGAAAATCGAGACAAATTAAAGACTTAATGCAAATGTGATACTTTGTCAAATTGACCGATTCTGTATAACGATGGATAATAATGTCATATTGATCAACATTGATTGAGACCACTGCAAAATGATCTTTCTTTGATTTTGCTATTCACACTTTTATGTTTTATCCTATCAACTACTGACAGTATAGCTCCCAAATTGCAAATGTAGTCATTTCAAGCATTTGTTTACAGAAAATGGTCCGAATACAAAGAAAGGTGCACATATCGTGACTTGACGTCAAGCATGATTCAATGTTGTCCTCACCCACCTTTCATCCAGTCCACCACCTGGCTCGCCGTCCACTTGCTGACCGGCTCCATCACCAGCGCCATCGGGTAAACTTTGCGCCTTCACCTGCCTCTCTCTCCCCCTCCCAAAAAAAAGAAATCTCCCCCCTCCTTCCTTCAGGTAACTCCCCTCCACCTCCTCTGGTTCGGCTTAGCGCAACGGGGTGGCGTTCATCCGCGGACGTCCGGTGATGCTCCGGAACATTCCTCAGCTGGCTCGCCTCTCACATGAGTCCGTGCGCTCGCATTTCGCCTCCTCCAGCTCGGCTCCTGGCAACGGGAGACAGTGAGATGAGGCGTGTGTGTGTGGAGGTGTGTGCGCGTCCCGCCTTGCTGTGCAAGAGTGTCGCACACACACACACTCTCTCTCTTTCTCTGTGATGAGGCAGTGCACGCGTCCCGTGGGTGGTTCCACACGCACGTACATTATGACTATGAGGCAACGTACCGTGGTCCGGATAGGATGGAGGGAAGATGTCATCCTCCAGAGGTGTGTGCGTGTGTGTGTGCGCGTGTGTGTGGCAGGGAAACACCACCACTTTTTTTTTTCCTTCAGCTGGCTCGTGTGCGAAACGTAATGAATCCTCAGCTGACCTCCTCCTCTTTCTCCCTCATTGCTCTCTTCCCTCCCTCCTGGCTGCAGAGGAGAGTTGCTAAACTCCCACTTCCTCCGTTGGGGACTCCCGTCAAGGTATTTTTAAAGTCCCCTTTGATGCTTATGTACGCCGCTTAATGAATGATATTAACAAAAAACGCAGATTTATTATATTATTATAATGATGCCACATGGTTGTGGCAAAGCACTACTTTTTTTTGTAAACAAAGCTTCCTAACTGACTTCAACAAGATAATGCCAAAACAAAAACATGAAGTGTACAAATGGACGGGCTTTAGGATTTTGGCAGATTTTGTAGCCAATCGACGAGTTAATAACGATCACCGATCCGATCGCAAGCTGGACCAATCTATCCAATCTGTTTTAACAATTTATTGAATGTACAGTCGCTGTAATTGACGCCCATTCAAATGCATTGGGGAATATAACTCATTCAGTGACAGCCATTTTCACTGAAGCAACCCCCTTCCCTCCCGGCTGTTTTACTGCATTTTGACTGATTTTGCAAGGCCCACAGAATATTGTGTTCTATAGCTATCAAAACATGGAACCTACCTTTTTCATCAGGAAAAAAAAGTATATTTGTATCTGTTTCCGTTTTGCAGCAATTAGCATCAGAATATAGCTGAGTTTCATCATGATTCACAAATCTGTTTAGAAATCAGCTTTTTTGCAACATGGCCCTGGTTGATCTCTTATACTCTGCTGCCACCTGCTGGCCGTTTTTGTAATTATTACCATTGCTTCACCCATTCTCTGCAGTTCAGAGGCTGCATCAAAGCCTTCAGTGTGTTCTAGCATATAAAAAAAAGAAGAAAAAAAAGTATAAATACGTTTTGGGGAGTGAAAGACAAAGTATTAAAAACATATTTATACGTTCCTGGGTTTCAATAAGTTAAACCATAAAAAAATCTCTCGAAAACGTTGGCAGCTTTGCTGCTTTTTCTGAAGCGTCCTGGGATGCCGCCAAAGCCCAGTTGAAACAAGAACCTGTCAAGGTGGTAAGTTAAAGTGATATGTACACCGTAACTCAGAGACAAGCTTTGCATGTGGGGGAGGAGCCAAGTTTAGTTTGGGTTGTTGGCGTAAGCCATGGAGAGTCTTGGGTGCATGTACATGAGCACACTTTTTGTTGAATGGAGTTATGGTATATATCATAAATACTTCAGGGCAGGTTAGGAGCTGAGACCCAAAACCTAAAAAGTGCACAGAGGGTGCACATCATGCGCACCATGTGCTGACCCAAAGCTAATATGAAACAATCAAAACAATAAAAGAGTCAGTGTTGAGTGCAATGGGGAAGTATTAACATTCTTAAGTGTCGCAAAAGTGGACACCGAAAACAAATTATTCAAAACATGTGCTCACACTTCCTTTTTCTTTTCTTTTTTTCCCCAACTGCTATGGAAACTAACATTGCGGAGAACAACTTCTGCTATTTCCAAGAATGACTGGCAGGAAAAATGGCAGAATGTGCAACAATGTACATTCATTTCCACCTCAGCCTATGACTTAACGCTGTTTCAAACTTTTTTTTCTTTGAACCTGACCTCACTATCTCATAAATATAAAAAGGTTTTAAATTGGGATATGAAATTATTATTTTTGCTATGTTTTCTAAACAAACTGCTTTTTGCTGCCTTACCTTGCAAAACATGTCAAGTATCATACGTAATATGAATTGTATGTTCAGCAATCAGCAATTTCATGTGCTGAAGTCAATCTTAATACTTGAGTTGAGAAGAACAGTAATGACATTAAATAGAATAACATTTTAATGATTGTGATGTTAATGCTACCAATATAGAAATGTCATTGGTTAATCAAAATGTGTTTCATCAATTTTAAGAAAAGAAGTTCCAATATATAGTGTTTAAATTGGCATTCTTTGGAGAGGCCAGAACAGAATGTCTCCGGAAATGCAAAGTGAAAGTAAACTTGAGCATTGTTGCCTCTTGTGCCATGTGATCCACTTCCAAGTGAAGAAAGCCCCCGGCCACGCTCTGACTTCCTCACTCGTGCCACGGAAAGCAGCAATCTCACACGGAGAAACAAAACTTTGAGCAGGCTTTCTTGCTTCCTGTCAAAAAGTCCAGGAGCACTTGCTCACACTCATCAGCTTCTTGGTATGTATGAAGACCCGTGATGACTCCATCCAGGTCTTCCTCCACTCCTTCATCCTTTTGTTGATATTCTTTGATTTGCAGATTCCTTTTCAAACTATTTTCAAAATATGTCACTCCCTGAATGGACTTAATTTGTACTTTTGGAGCAAAGGGGAAGATGGATGTTGAAAGGTTTAGAAATGGACGATCCTGGTGGTTTAACTTTTGTTCTGTTTTCTGTCTGGCAATGGACTCTTGCACTGGGTACGTACTGAAGGACTGTCGAATAAGCAACGACAACGCCATTTGTTCGGCCAGCAAACTACGAGCCGTCCCTCGTTACATGCCGCCATGGGTCAAAACCTTTGACTTGGCTGTGAACAAAATATCCAAGATCCGAGCAGGTGATTTCATCAATCACACGGTCCTGACTGAGTTGGACCTGAAGCGCAACAACATTTCACAGATTGAAAAAGGTGCCTTTGCCAGCCTGAGCTCACTCCGAAAGTTGAATCTCAACAATAACCGGCTGACACAACTGGCAGATATTTTTGACGGTTTGAGCAACCTGACTGAGCTGAGACTAACGAGCAATGTCATAAGAACTGTGGCCCCTTCATCCTTGAAGCCCCTGACACATTTGACGTTCTTGGACCTGTCATTCAACAGACTGCAGCACTTGACAAGTGTTCACTATGCAGCACAGCATCTACCAAATCTACGGTACCTGATTCTCAAAAAAATCGGTTTAACCATTTTCCGGTCTTGGGAACTGAGCAACAGCACAGTGGCCTTCGCATACCTCGATCTGTCCCAAAATGACATCGATGTCTTCAGGATTGGCGCAGATGTTTTCCAAAACCTCACGTGGCTCAACATCGGCGGGTCACCAAGAAGGCGCAAGTTGTCGTGGGAGATTGGCGAACAGGCGGCGCTCAGCCGGGTGACCACACTCGATATCGGCGGGCTTCACTTGGCACAGAAAGACGCCAGAGCGCTTTTTCAGAGCGTCAACTTCTCGCTGAGCACTCTGCGGATGAACGCGATGAAATACAGCCTCAGAGAACTGCTCGACATGTCCTGCACCGTCCCGACGCTGACTCGGCTGCAGCTCAGACGCAACAAGCTTCGGCTGCTTGATTCCAGTCTGCTTGGGCCCTGCTCCTCCCGTATGCTCACAGAGTTGGATTTAGCTGACAATCGCATGAAAAACGTTGCCAACGACTCCTTCAGAGGCCTTCCGGGTCTGAGGAGCTTGACTCTCAGCCAGAACAGTCTCTCGTTGGTCCCACCCGCCATTAGGAATCTGACAAATCTTCTAGAACTGGACCTGAGCTCCAACAACATCAGCTCACTCACTTGTGAAGACTTTGCAAATCTGGACAAACTCCGAGTGCTCGGCCTTTATCAGAACCAAATATCGACGGTGATGGCATGCGCCTTCAAAGATCTGACCAACCTTCAGGTCCTCAAATTGCAGACAAACCGAATCACAAAACTGAACAACGCTTTTAAAATCTACTTTCCAAATCTTAGACAGCTGAAACTGGATAAGAATCAGCTCACCGCTATCGAAAGGGGGGCGTTTCAGGGCTTGAGGTCTCTCCAGAACTTATCAATGCAGAGAAATCAACTCCAAAAACTTGAAAACGGTTCTTTTCTCGGTCTGACGATGCTCACCGACATTCTGCTGCAATCCAACGAGCTCCAGAAGACCGAGATAACCGCCGGCGTGTTCAATGATCTCGTTCATTTAAGAAGGTTGAGTTTGTTGGACAATCGCATCAATTACAAGAGCAGTTCAGCATTGGCCTCGGGGCCGTTTTCTCGGCTTTCTCGCCTGGAGACGCTGGCCATGGCAGGACAACGCAGCAGAGGCCGGTCGCAGCTGCCTCGCAACTTTCTGCAGGGTTTGTCCAACCTTCTGATTTTTGACACGAGGAACGTCCTACTTGCATCCTTGCACCAAGACACCTTCAAGCACACGCCTTCCCTTCAGAAGCTCGACATCAGCGCAAATGAGCTCACTGACATCTCTCCCAGGTTGTTTGATCCCATCCAGAACCTCCGCAGCCTCTACATTTCAAGAACCACTCTTCGGTCGCTAGATTTCCTGAAGGAGGCCAACCTTACCAAACTGGAGTTCCTACAAGCGCGAAGGAACCAGTATTCAGTCATCACAGAGGAACAGATGAGCTCCCTTCCAGCTCTGGTGTATTTGGATCTTCAAGGGAACAGCTTCTTATGCGACTGTGACAACACGTGGCTCCTCCAGTGGTTGAACACAACCCAAACCCAAGTATATGACGCCTATAACTTTGTTTGCAACTACCCCCTGCACCTCAAAGGCACAAATCTGCTGGACCTTGACGTCCGATCCTGCTCTGTTGACGTGGAGTTCATCTACTTCATTTCCACCACGTGCGCCATCCTCCTGTTCCAGTTGGCGGCCTTTACTTATCACTTCCTGCGATGGCAGCTGGCCTACGCTTATCACCTCTTCCTTGCTCTACTGTACAAGAGGAAATACAGAGACCGGCAGCCCGCGTGTCTCTATGACGCCTTTGTCTCTTACAACGCCCACGATGAAGAATGGGTCTTCAGGGAGCTGCTGCCCAAACTTGAGCAAGAGCAAGGCTGGAAGTTGTGCCTGCACCACCGAGACTTTGAGCCAGGTAGGATTGCATTGTAGTATCACCTTTGCTCCAGAGGATGTCGCTCCTGCGCTAATTTTGGTCGCCCTACAGGGAAGCCCATCATGGAAAACATCACAGAGGCCATCTATGCCAGCAGAAAAACCATCTGCGTGATCAGTCACAAGTATTTGGAGAGCGAGTGGTGCTCCAGAGAGATTCAGGTGGCCAGGTAATAAGGAGACATTTTATTTGCAAGGCGCTTTTCTAGAAACTCAAAGGGGGATTGAAAACAGACATAAAAGAAAGAGATACATATAAACAACGCAAAAATACAAAGTCGATTTTGAACATTCACGGCCATTTTAAAAAGATGAGGTAGCCCCCCATGTTTGCTGTAATCGGTGAATAATGAATCTGTATACTTTAACCAGCTGACCTTGAGTGTCCTGAAAGGAGCCTATAAATAAAATGATTTATTATTATCATTATTATGATGATAACGTATTCACTATGTGTTCCCAGTTTTCGGCTGTTTGATGAGCACAAGGATGTTCTGATCCTGGTCTTCCTGGAAGACATTCCCGTGTGCCAGCTGTCTCCTTACTACCGCATGAGGAAGCTGCTGAAGAAGTGGACCTTCCTGAGCTGGCCCCGAGCGGCCCAGTGCACCGACCTCTTCTGGGAGAAACTCCGGCAGGCTCTGATGTCCCGAGACAACGCCGGCGGGGAACTGCTACTTCTCACTGTGGAGGGCAGAAGGTGACGGACATGATGAGGAGAAGGTAATGAAGTGGTGGATATGCCCGACTTTTCTATTCCCTTCGGCTGGATTTATACTGATTGACCTTGATGTCCCTTACATCGTGATTCATCTCGTGCTGCCGTTCAAGCGATCTTTTTTTTTTTTTTCATGAGTTTTAACAGCATATAGCTCAATCGGATTATCATCCGCACGACTCTTGATGATCCCACGCGAGCAGAAAATCTTCCCAAAAATGAAGCTATTGAGAGACAAACAAATAAACACCTGATTGCCTGAGAGAGGTACACGGAACATCTTCAGGCCGCAATATTAATGTACATGTGAAGTTTTGACATGTTATCGTTACTGTAACCGCTATGCTCATTTCTGTTAGCCCCCGTGTATGGCGTTTCATAAGAATTGGAACATTTGGGTGCTCAAATGTGTAATTGTTGGTTGTTTTATGTCGGCTTTACAGTCAAATTCCCCTTGGAGTGAAAAATAAAGCGCTAGAAACAAGCGCGCTGGCCTTCTTATTGGGTGAACTGCACGACCGAGAGAGTGAGACTACTTTTAAAAATACTACTCATATTACTTGTACTACTGAGGAATACTTTGAAAGTGCTTTTTAATAAGTTGCTGTGTGTTTTGAAAAGTATAAATGTATTTAAGTGGTCGATTTGATTCAAACGGTTACTATATTGCTGTTTTTTCACTTTAGTATGTTCACGCTGCAGTCACATGTGCGGTTCGCCTTAGGGTTTTGTTCATTCCACCTTTAGGAGCGACCCGATTCCAATTTGAAGATACTGTATCTGATTCCATCGTGTGTGTGTGCTTTTCTGCCATGACACATGTCTCACAATTGGAATTGTGTCTCTTGATTGAACCTTGCATTGTCAATCCAGCCATAGATGGATGATTGTTTAAAACATGAAGTGTACAAATGGACGGGCTTTAGGATTTTGGCAGATTTTGTAGCCAATCGACGAGTTAATAACGATCACCGATCCGATCGCAAGCTGGACCAATCTATCCAATCTGTTTTAACAATTTATTGAATGTACAGTCGCTGTAATTGACGCCCATTCAAATGCATTGGGGAATATAACTCATTCAGTGACAGCCATTTTCACTGAAGCAACCCCCTTCCCTCCCGGCTGTTTTACTGCATTTTGACTGATTTTGCAAGGCCCACAGAATATTGTGTTCTATAGCTATCAAAACATGGAACCTACCTTTTTCATCAGGAAAAAAAAGTATATTTGTATCTGTTTCCGTTTTGCAGCAATTAGCATCAGAATATAGCTGAGTTTCATCATGATTCACAAATCTGTTTAGAAATCAGCTTTTTGCAACATGGCCCTGGTTGATCTCTTATACTCTGCTGCCACCTGCTGGCCGTTTTTGTAATAATTACCATTGCTTCACCCATTCTCTGCAGTTCAGAGGCTGCATCAAAGCCTTCAGTGTGCTCTAGCATA
This sequence comes from Leptonotus elevatus, assembly GCF_054856555.1. Lineage (NCBI taxonomy): Eukaryota > Metazoa > Chordata > Actinopteri > Syngnathiformes > Syngnathidae > Leptonotus > Leptonotus elevatus. Next base: position 15,622,775 of record NC_141259.1, on the reverse strand, counting down.
TAAAAAAAAGAAGAAAAAAAAGTATAAATACGTTTTGGGGAGTGAAAGACAAATAATTAAAAACATATTGATACGTTCCTGGGTTTCAATAAGTTAAACCATAACAAAATCTCTCAAACGTTGGCAGCTTTGCTGCTTTTTCTGAAGCGTCCTGGGATGCCGCCAAAGCCCAGTTGAAACAAGAACCTGTCAAGGTGGTAAGTTAAAGTGATATGTACACCGTAACTCAGAGACAAGCTTTGCATGTGGGGGAGGAGCCAAGTTTAGTTTGGGTTGTTGGCGTAAGCCACGGAGAGTCTTGGGTGCATGTACATGAGCACACTTTTTGTTGAATGGAGTTATGGTATATATCATAAATACTTCAGGGCAGGTTAGGAGCTGAGACCCAAAACCTAAAAAGTGCACAGAGGGTGCACATCATGCGCACCATGTGCTGACCCAAAGCTAATATGAAACAATCAAAACAATAAAAGAGTCAGTGTTGAGTGCAATGGGGAAGTATTAACATTCCTAAGTGTCGCAAAAGTGGACACCAAAACCATCAACGTCTCTCTGAACTTTGATCCGTGAATGATGTGCAGGTGTACGGCGCCAACGGAGTCTTGGTGAATTTCAAAGGATTGCGTTGACTTCACGTGACTTCCTCTTTATTCTTGCTTCTAACACTCTTTCTGTTCAAGTGTCACATAATAGACTTGATCCTTTGATGCTTCAAGTGAAGTGAAAGCAAATTATTCACTTGAAAAACATGTTCTCACACTTCGACTCAAACCAACGCGAAAGCCGGATGCGAGTAAAACGTACACACTTCCTTTTTCTTTTATTTTTTTCCCCAACTGCTATGAAAACTAACATTGCGGAGAACAACTTCCGCTATTTCCAAGAATGACTGGCAGGAAAAATGGCAGAATGTGCAACAATGTACATTCATTTCCACCTCAGCCTATGACTTAACGCTGTTTCAAACTTTTTTTTTCTTTGAACCTGACCTCACTATCTCATAAATATAAAAAGGTTTTAAATTGGGATATGAAATTATTATTTTTGCTGTATTTTCTTTGTATGTTTTCTAAACAAACTGCTTTTTGCTGCCTTACCTTGCAAAACTTGTCAAGTATCATACGTAATATGAATTGTATGTTCAGCAATCAGCAATTTCATGTGCTGAAGTCAATCTTAATACTTGAGTTGAGAAGAACAGTAATGCCATTAAATAGAATAACATTTTAATGATTGTGATGTTAATGCTACCAATATAGAAATGTCATTGGTTAATCAAAATGTGTTTCATCAATTTTAAGAAAAGAAGTTCCAATATATAGTGTTTAAATTGGCATTCTTTGGAGAGGCCAGAACAGGATGTCTCCGGAAATGCAAAGTGAAAGTAAACTTGAGCATTGTTGCCTCTTGTGTCATGTGATCCACTTCCAAGTGAAGAAAGCCCAACGCCGGCGGGGAACTGCTACTTGTCAATCCAGCCATGGATGGATGATTGTTTACATGTAAAGATGTCATCGGACTCTATTCACCCTGCTTTTCTTGTACTTGTTTTCAAGGCAGATTCAAACATTTAATTTTGATCAACACTCAAGTGGTTTGAGTCCAGTTTGGACAGTTGACAGCAGTATCAATTCCCTAAATGTCATTCTTTCAGCCTGAAATTTCATGACTTTTCCCAAAATATGCAAGCTGAACAGAACACGGCTTGGGTGTCTTCATTTTGTGTGATCAGAAGCTTCTGAAATAACAATACCTTTGCAAAGGGACTTCTTCACCAGAATCTCACCATTCAGTTAATTGAACACGCAAAGAGTAGAATACAAATATTGTCTACTTTAACAAAGGCAAGGCACAATACTGTGTAATCAGTACGAGTTGGAATCCACCCCCATTGTCTCATGATGTCATTCAAGCTGCGAGATTCTCTCATGGCATTGCAGTAAGTGAAGAATGAAGCAATGCGGACAGGCGACATATTAATAAGCAAATCTCTTTTAATAAATAAACGGGCAACCAAACCCACACAACATGGAGGACATTTGAGAATACAAATGTGGTCGTACTTTTACCTTCGACCATAAAACATGAACATGGGAGAACTTCACAAAGTTTGTGTACACGTATTCAGAATACTACTCATGGCTGTTTACGAAACAGAACTTACATTTGTGATCAAATCAAAAAGTAGTGAAGAATAATTCAATGCAGGACCAAAGTTGTCAGCGTTTATGCGGCTGCTGTGATGTTGGCAAATCTCTGGAGGCTTTCTGCGTTCTTCCTCCTTCGCTCGCTACACAGAAAACATGTATTAGACTTCGAATTAACCGCAAGAAAAGCGCAAAACCGTGAGGGCCGCGTCATACTCACTCGACGCAATGCATCGCTCGCTGGGTCCAGCTCGCCGTGCGCTCGACGCACAAAAACCTTCCTGGGAGGTGGAGGCTGAAAAACCGGAAGAGCCGGCGTGAGAATGATCACACTGCTGGAATGTCGGCTTGCTGATTAACCCACTGACACCCGCACGCCCTGAACAAAGTGCCCAACTCAAAGATAATGTTGCAAGGGGCCCTTCGGTCTTGCCGGATTTGGATGCCGTCACTTGCAGGAGGCAAGTCTGTATTTACTGTACGTACTTTGCTTCTTTTACCGCATGAAGATTTGAACTAACTTCACTGACCTCAGAAATGACATTTTCAGAAAGATTCTTTTTCACCCTTCTTCTATTTCAAATAAAGGACAGCCTTTTTAGCAAGCAGTGGAAGCGTCCACTTCCTAAATTACACTGCAGTTCTTCTCCCTGATCAGCAGGGGGTGCAGTATCTCCACTTCAAATCAAAATTACGTCACTCCTCTGCTCAGTGGAAGGGCAGTACGCCATCAACGCTGCATTTGTGCACTGCAATACTTAATCATTAATTAAGAATTCATTATCATCTTTACGCCGCTACCTTTTTTTTTTTGTATATACATTTTGTTACATACTAATTGTGTGCATATGTATTTTTCTACATCATCATATCAAAATTTCAATGACGTTTTTTGGGGTAAACCATTAGCACCTCTACTACAACATGGAATTGCTCGCTTGTCCAAAAGTTAAGTAATCTGGTGGAACGAAAAACAAAAATTTGAGAATTTAACCCAAATGATTTGATTCAATCAAATCAATAACAGAAATTAAAACGTGTATATATTTTTTATAGATTGGCCAAAAGGGGCCACAACAAAGCCAAACGATACCATTTGATTAAATGAGGATTTTGTTGGCATATTTAACGAGTCACCACGAACATGGTAATTATTGTGCTTGTATTTTGCAGTGGATTCGCAAGACTTTGGAAGATTTTGACCCTTCGTTGTGGAGATTCCCAACAACTGTGAGTATTGCAAGTGAGCGCTGTTTTCTTCGTGTATGTCGTTCTGCTACAATGTGCAGTGCTAAAACTCACATAACAGCGTTGATGTCACAGGACTTGCCCATGGACTGGTAGGTGTAGCCCAGCACCCGTTGGCATGGCAACTGCCGCCGCGGCTTGATCCACCTCAAACAGCAGCTGCCTGCAACGACACACAAATTGCCACACGAACGTTGTTAAAAGCTGCTACAAAATGATTTGTAATTTTACAACAACAAAATTTAAAAAGCACAAGAGGGTGTGCTTCATTTTTAGTAGAAAAACACAAATTAGAAGACAGGACTTGTGTTTTTCAAGGCCAGCTTGATTCGTTTGAAGAAAGTTCACCTGAGTGTGTGCTGCCGGCGAAGGTGATAAGGATGAGGAGTGCAGTGAGCAGACAAACGGTGCGGCCTTCCATGCTTCTTATCTGGCAGGTGTCGTCCTTTTCTTGCCTTCAGGGCGTCTCGGGCGCGGGCAGATGTGTGAGAGAATGCGGCCGCCTCGAAGCTTAAGTAGAGGATGTCTGACTTTGCCGGGCTTTCCCACCTCGCTTGCGCAATGGCATGCGCAGCCACCCGGCAGCAATCATTACCTGCAGTTAGGGGGCGTGTCACATTTCATGACATTCTTCACTCCACTCTAAAAACAGTTGGGCCAAAAATGGACCCATCCTCTACTTGGGTCCCAACTTTGAGTTATGAAATGGCTCTTTCAGCGTAAAACAACACGAAAATATTGGTCAGATCCTTTACTTGGGTCCAAAAAATGGGGTCATTTTGTTTCAAACAACCCAGAAAGTTGGGTCAAATTAACCCATAAAGTGGATCGGTCCATTTTGGATCCATAATTGTGTGGGTTTTTTGGGACCCAACTGTGAGTGTAGGATGTCACAAAAGTGTCTGAAAAGGCTTCGTGGGCTCACAGGAACCCAATGAAGTAGTGCAAGCCTCGTCATCCGTCCTGGTCAGGCCAGGCAGAATCCTGCCGGCAACAGCCTCAATTGCATGATTGAGAGGATGGGGCGGAAAAGAGGAGAAGCGGCAATAAGGCAGGACAATACAAAAGTGACGTAAGAGAGCGTTTTGTAGTTTTTAACACGAGGGTTGGCATGATGGACTCGTGGAAAATATTTCAGGGTTCAAATAGTTTCTGTTAGATGCTCATGTATTCATTTTCATACTTTTCTTCTTTTTTTTTTTTTTTTTTAAGAGCTCAGTATTGTTCATTCGGAAATGTCATCATCATTGCTCTTTTATTATTATTATTATTATTTTTTTTTATATATATATATATATATTTTTTTTTTTTTTGTGCGTGCGCGTATTTGTTAGCTCACCAGAAAACCTATTAGAAAAAATCTCATACCGTTCACCTAAACCGAACACCAGGAGACCCGAGGGGACCAAAGAAAACCAAGGAAGGTGAAATCCAGCACCGACCAGATTTTCATACTTTTCTTTGGTAGTTGTCTGCTCTCATTGTAGGAGTTTCAACAGCCACAGAAAAACAACTTTCATTTCAAATGGAATCTCAATAATCTGCTCATCTGTCAGGCATGTGAAGGTGGCGTGACGCGACTTCACATGTGGCATCATGATCATGTCATCATCAGCCTTCATCACCTGACACTTCAATTGAAATTGTATTTTTAGACAGACCTGTCAGAGTAATTAAAAAAAAAAAAGGCGGAGTCATGAACACAATCAGACCAGCATGTACTTTGTGTGGACGGTGATTCGAAACCGGTGTTTCCTTGTTGGTGAGGCAACCACAAAAAGAACAGCACGCATCAGTTTTGATTAGCAAATTCAAATTCCATCTTCACCGTGATCTTTTGCAACTTATCACGTTTCCATCCCGTTTCAAGCTTTTCGAAACTTTTTTTTTTTTACTGATGTTTATTGACTGAACTTTTTAGTATGAACATGCAGTACAAAAAACTAAACAATGTCGATAAACCCATGCAATAACTAGAGCTGCGCTTTCCAATTCAATATAGATAGTTTTCAAATAATCAAATTGGACTTTTTTTGCTTGTTGGACTAGGCCGGCTTTTTTTTTTTCTTGCTTTTTTTTTGGAGTAGTACACGGAGTTAACCCTTCGATTGTGATTCGGAAGTCATTCAAATTACAAATCGGAATGTGGAGGGTGAGTCTGAGCTCTCGCAAATCCGGGAAATAAACAACTCCAGTGCTGAGTGAGGACTGATGAGTAATAGTAATGTGGAAATTTGGATGCGGCTGACAATATCACTAACTACTGTAAATCAATCATAGTAGTGCCTTTTTTTATTTTATTTTTTCAGAGTGATTAATGACTGTGGTGAGTTGTTGTTGTTGTTGTTGTTGTTGTTTGCCCAGACCTCAACTCAAGACAATACTTTCAACGCAGTGTGGTCCAATTCGGTAAGCGTAGCGCATGCCTGTGGTTTATGTTCAACTAGTTTACCTTTGACTTAGTTTTTCCACAGCTTTTATGTTTTGATTGCGTCCGGTAGACGTGACGCGCCGATGACGCAGTGACTCCCACACGGGCCCGTGTTGTAAACATGACGACACCTCGTGACAACTCCATTCAATTGTCTTGGTTAATTTTTGATATTTCATTAACGTGTGATATGTACTTTTTTTGGGGGGTTATAATGACTTGTGACTTCATTAGCTATTTACTGAAGGCTCTGTTCGCATCAAGTACTAAACAAACTGGATGAATGGACTGTCACGATCTGTCACGGTTGAAGTTGGCTGTCACGAAACGGAGTGGAGGACCCAAATGCAGGAAGGTAGGAGAGCCACGGCAGTGATGCTGATAACTTAGTTTTAATCAAGAACAAGGAAACACAAAATCACGCCCGAGGGCGGATAGAACAGCGAGTAGTGTGAGATACAGAGTAGCATCACGGAGTAATAACCCGACACTCCTTGCTGCTTCTGTCAGGCTTTTATCTTTGCCTGACGAGCTAATGGGCAGCAGGTGTGTTTGGCGGGATCCGCCCTCCAGCTGTTTCCCCAGCAACTGCAAGGGAAAACAGAAACAGCTGACCCCAATCATGACATGGACGTTGGCATTTAACTGCGCATCAGCATTGAGCATTCTGCTCGAGTCTAACAAGAAATGATTTCCAAAATGGCTCACCTCAAATGGATTTGGACATGGTCGCAAGAGTTGAGGATCAAACCCACAACCTTCAATTTAGGAGACCACCGCTCTACACCTGAGCCATGCCGCCGCCCCAATGACTGACGTCTGTCGAGTGTTGAAGTGCAAGCGCGTCACGGAAATGTCCCCCTTTCATCTCCCGCATGATTCATCAGGAGGAAAGTTTGACGTTTTGCACTTGGATCGTAAACAAAGCCACCTCGTTTATCTAAATCACTCGCTCTTGACGTTGGAAGTGCGCTGATAACACGCACGTGACGGGAAATGCACCGTCTTGAGCAATTTCACACACGGTGGGCGGCGGGATTAAAGACGACAAAGTGCAGCACTTTCCACTCCTTTTGTCCAAATCAATTTCAGCATTAGCGATAAGCAAACTATGATGTTTATTTTTGCGGGAAGCCATTCTCCGTCATTCACTGGAAAATTCCCATTTTGACTGTTTTGTGTCAGGTTTGGTGCTGATGTGAACCCAAGCGCAGGGAAGCACGGCATGGAGGCGGGTACGGGCTGAAAAAGTCCTTTAATTGAACAAAAACAATGACGGAATTAGTCATTCTAATAAGTTAGACATCATCACAGCTAGTTTGGTCTTGGCTTGAAAATGTGTTATAAATAAAACGCCACTAGGAGAAGGTTGACATCCATCGGTGACATTCAAAAGGTTTTCACAATGACCTCATTGGGTTCACTCAATTTGATGTCATTACTACTGCTATCGTCTGTGATGTAAAGTAAGACTGAGTGGTTAATTGTACTGGTTTGAAAAGAAATGCTATCATCACACATCCCTAATTATTATGACAGAATCGTTTTTTTAACCAATTTCTTTCGGAATAATCGTGCTTAGTTTGTTGGTTTGTTTTACTCCGCAATAGTGCATCGAAGGCAATTTGATTCCATAATTGCGTCATTCTATGGACGTAATGAAATATGATGAGCGTACACGACGACAACACAGAGACGAGTGGCCGCACTAAAAAGCGCTTTGGTCAAGTTGAGCAGGAAAAAAAGAAAAGCGAAGAAGGCGCAACGGCGCTTTGGCGAGCGTCAAGCTTCGTCCTCGGAGCGCTCGTCTCCCCTCGGCCTGGCTCGTTCCCGGTGCCTCTGGATGGCCCGCCAGATTCGGCACAGGACGCCGCCCCTGACGATGCAGGAAGGAAGAAGAAGGCGGAGCTTAGACAAGGAGTCCCCAAAAATTGACGAGTTTTTTTGCCATGCAAATTGTTGATACCTGAGACGGAGACAGCGTAAATCGTCTTTGGTGATGTCGTTCAGGATGTCAATCAGTGTGTATTCTTCAAGTACAAACTACGCACACGTACACACAAATCGTTACACGCGTGAACTATGTTGTCGTTTTTCGAGGAGTTTCAGCATCAAAAGGCAGCCTTTTGGTGGCGTGTCAGTCGTCACCTTATCAATAGTGTCTGGGTCCGCCCCTTGCTCCTTCAGCCAATCGGTGAGCTGCTTGTCCGGCTCGTGGTCTGCCGGAATGTGGAAGATGGAGGGAGGTGAAATGTCTGCAGAAAACACAAAGGTGAGTCGAGAAGAGCTTGGAGAACCAACGCAAACGGCGTCCAAATTACAACCGGGGCCCACTTGTAGTCCGTCGCGTCTTTCACAAGCAGCTTTTTTTGATTGACAAAAAAAAAAACGCAAAGAAACGAATTCAAGTTCAAATAATAGCATTGGATGATCTATTTGAGTGCAATGCAGGATTGTCGGCCACCACAAAATACTGAAACAATTTGACTTCGTCACTATGCTGCTTTTTAAACTGAAGTCGAATTCAATCGACATACAGACACACTAAGGATAGTTTCACAACTGACTCGGTAAGCTGCAGTCGTCGTTTTCACAAAGGATAAGGAATTGATGTTCCATTCAGCATTTGTGTTCAAATATCCATGTTTGAGGTTTATGACTTGTCTTCTGCTCTAACTTGGTTTGGTTGTTTGAAATACACAAGGTGTGATTCCCTTTATGGAAACTCCAACTGGGATTGTCATCGTACAATAATGTTATTGCATAGCTTGTCTTTCCCCTCCACTCTTGAATAACATCTTTTTTTTATATATATATATATTATGTGTCCCAATAGAAGAGCACGTTTGGACCACCCTGAGCTAAAGCAAAGTTTTGGTCGTTGACCTGGCGGTCGGTGACGGACTCGAACCAGGTCCAGGTCTTGCGTGCGCTGCTGCAGCGTGGCCTTCAGGACCTGCTGGTACTCTCGCTCCTTGTGCAGCAGTTCCTCCAGCAGCCTGTCGGGGGCAACAGTGCAGTCGCAATCACCTGAGGTGACGTGAACATTTTTTCATACGACAACGATGACGACTTTTGTCTTATCAGACGCAGCAATGTGTGTGGGTGCGTGCGTGCGTGCGTGCGTGCGCAGAGGTGGCGAAATCTCTTCTTACTCATCTCAACTTTAACAAAAAATGGCAGTAACTCCGTAAATACATTTAAAAAAACAGACAAATGTATTTCAGTAGAAAGGTAGAAATGAATTTTGATTGTGGGCACCTTCAAACTTTTAACACTCAAGTAGGATTTCATCATCGTCGTGTTAAGCCTCTTACGCAACTCGAGTGGTGAAAGCGCCGCCAAGTCAAGTGACACTCCCTCGCCTGCCTCACATCAACAAACTTAAGTCAATACAACAATATTCCTTTTATTCTGAAAAATAACTATAGCGTGGCTTTTTCAAGGCTTTTTGCTACTGAATAAATGGGACTTTATTGCTGTAAAATACGCCTTTCATTCTGAAAAAAAAAGAGATTTAGTTTTTAAAATAAAAATAGGACTGTGTTCTCTCTATATATTGATATAAAATATTTTTTTTAATCTACAAAAAAATTGGATTATATGACATTATTCCTGTAACAATACTTTTCTAATTAAAAAAAAAAAAAGGACCCCATTCCTTCAAATTACACTTTTTGTTCTCGAGGAGGGGAAAAAAGCCAAGCTAATTATTTCCCATAGCCATAATGACTTCCAGTCCACATTTTGTACCTGCTGGTCTCCTGCTTGAGGCGGCCCAGTTGCGCCCCCATCTGGTGGTGGTGCGAGCGTTGGTGCTCTTGGGCGTGGGACGGGTGCAGCGCGGGCTCGGTCCCGGGCTCGGCGGCGGCCGGCGCCAAGACGGGACCAAAGTCGGCCTCCTCCTCGTCCACCTCGTCCTCCTTCTCGGCGCCCTCGCACTCCGACGCCGGGCCGAAGTGCGTCTGCAGCTCTGGGGACGAGGATTTCTGTCATTTCCCCCACCAATGAAATGAAATGAAATCGGATGTGGCCGAAGTGAAATTGTCCAGCAGATGCGAGTGGAAGCGGATCCCACCTGGAATGAGGATGGTGATGGCGGCCTGCACAGCCCTGCGGATGATATTGTCCATGGCGAACATCCAGTGAGGTTTGATGTGATGATTCCTCAGGACCTTGTTCACCTGACGCAAGCAAACACGCAATTCACAGGTGTTTTAATAACACACTCTTAAAACTGCTGCTTTCGTTGGTTTGTTGGAAACTTTTTTGTCATGATGTGAAATGAAATTGGAGCGTGACTGGCAGCCCACATTCCGCCAGGCCTGCTTTGATTTTTCCAACGTTGACTCCGATCTCCCGCAGCGGCAAGCGGCGAGCGGCAGTCAACGCCGCATGCACTCACTGAGTCCTGGAAGCCGAAGAGCACCAGCTGGATCTGGTTGATGGAGGTGGAGTCAAAGTCCAGGTCCAGCTTGAGCTTGGAGATGGTGGCGGCCATGACGCGCCTCTCCGGGGAATGGATGAAGTCTCGCAGGATGCAGATGATCTGCTTGATGTGCTCCACCGACAGCTGCAGCTCCTCGCTGCCCTGAAGTGCGCACGGACGGGAGGCGGCAGACAAACAGGCAAGGAAACGCGGTCATTACTTGTTTTTCTCACAAAAAAAGGTGTTGCCCCCCCCCCCCCCCCCAATAACACACAAAACCATTTAATTGAAAAAATAAAATAAACATCAATCTGCGCTTGCCAAACCGCTAGTATTCTATAGTATACATAATTCAACTCCACAACCCTCTCAGTTTTTTTTTTTTGTTTTTTTTTTTTAAATCAAAGTGCAGGTCTTCAGTTGCCCACTAGAGGGAGTCCACGTACCACAAATGGTACTGGTGGCTCTTGGAGAAGCACATCCTGAAATGGAACAATAGTTTTCCTATTGGCGCACGCGCACGCGCACCTGGATGTAGTTCTCCTTCAGGTTGGAGATGACCTTCTCCTGGTCCTCGTTGAGGACCTTGAACAAAATGGCTCTCCTCTCGCTGTCCTTCTTGAGCAAGAACAGGCCGCCGTCCCGGTCCTCTGGCGAGGGGGGTGCGCCGCCGCGGTCCTCCGACACCGAGCCCTCGTCTGGAACGCTGGCACACACACACACACACACACACACAGATTCAGTCTTTTTACAACGTTTGCAGATACGAGCCTCTCCTGGCTACTGCGTGTGTCCAGCAGAGTCAACACAAGATTATGTGTGTGCGCTTGTGTGCCGAGCCATCAGCAGTAGCTTGTAAAGTTATCAAGCCTCATTATATCAGTGCTGTAAAAGGTAGTGATGCATGCTGGGACCACAATAACGCCACCTGCCACCCAAACACACACACACACGTTCATTCACATCTTTTTGACCTTAGCGCAGTATTATCGACGGCAAGCTAGGAAGGTTCTGTTTTCACTCGCCTTGCCTTGGCGGAGGTCAGCGCTCTACTGAGTGACATTACTCTTCGTTTAGTGTTCCAATTTATATTAAGCTAAGGTGCATATTTTACATTTGAAAAATGTCACGGCATGCAAACTAAAAAACGTGTCTTCAAAAGTTGACACGGTGAACCCTCCTTTATTTTGGGGACACGGTCAACATCCAACTGCAATAGGTAAAAAAAAAAAAAAAAAGCAATTAAAAGAGACCATCTCATGTTTTTTTCCACGTTATTATAATGTGTCCAATTGACTTGATTTCAAGGTAACCCAATCCTCCTGGTGGGTGGTGCGCTGCCATGCCAAGGGGGTGATCTCAAGGGTCCCCCACCCCACCCCAATACTCGAATAATGTGTAATTGCACATCCACTACAGTAGGTGGCAGTGGCGCTCACATTGTCGGGAGATGTACTTAAAACAATGACAATATTTATAGTCGTATCGGAGGGGGCGTGAAATATTTTCTTCTTCTTGGGCTAACATAAAATACGACTGTATGTCGCTAGCAAAGATGGACAAACGTATTCTTGGTAAGTAAATGAACATGTAGACCAATGAAGTACAATTGGATGTGATCTGACTGACGGCGGAGCGGTTGGTAATGACTTCTTAAGTCTTAAGTCGCACCTCAGGTAGTTGGAGTTGGGCGGCTTGAGCAGGTTCTCCGAGCCGGAGCTTTTCTTTTTCTGGAAGAAGACGTCCTGTTTGGAGTCGCAGTCGGGACTCATTGAGCCGTGCTCGCTGCTGCTGCTTCCCGCGGCCTCGCACTGCAGCTGCACCGGCAGCGAAACGTGGATGTAGTCTGACAAATGCGCAAAAAAACGTCACCTTGAGGCCTTCAAAACAAACCTTACACTTTAAAGAAGACCTTTTAGACTTCACAGTCCACGGTAAGAATGTGATCAGCGTTCCAAAAGAAGCGATTGTTTTCCACCTGCAAATGAAACGCGCACCGCACCTGACGGCTTGAAGGCGATCTTGCTCTTCTTGCCTTTTGCGTTGTGCCGCACAAACGTGTCCTTCAAGAGGTCCGAGGCCAGGGCTCGCTTGTGGGGGTCGGGTTCGAAGCAGCGCAGGATGAACGACTTGGCCTCCAGCGACAGAGACTCGGGGATCTCCGGGTGGATCTTAAACATGCCCACCTGTTGGGCAGGGGGGGGCTTGCATGAAAACGCACACGCCGTCTTCATGTGGCCGATGGAAGTGGAACGGGTCAGCGACCTTAAACATGGCGGCTTGCGGCTCGCCCAGCTCATGGAACGGAGGTTTCCCGGTGGCCATTTCTATGATGGTACATCCCAGAGACCAGATATCGGCCGGCGCTCCGTACCCCCGGGGGCCCTTATCGATAATCTCCGGCGCCATGTACTGCAGAGTGCCTGCACATCCAGAGATTGCTTGGTTAGCCTGGAACATAAAAGCTTTGGTGTTGAGTCTTCAGCAGATGTGGAATTTGCCCTACATAGCAGTCGAGAGATGACAATAAAAGTGAGGAGGAGGAGGAGATAAGGACGAGCACTGCCACAGATACGCCGACTAATGAAAGATAAACACCGTTCTGCCTGTGCTTGATTAGCTAATCTAATTGCACACCACTCCGACCAATGGAGAAGGCCAGATGGTGCACGGATGTCAGTGCGTGTGCGCATACTCCAGCGTGCCACCTGGAAGCGTTTCCATCGGTACCGCTGCGGGATCTTCCCAGTAGCAAACATCAAAAACGTGTATGGCCAGTTTAGGAACAAATTCCTTAACTCGCTTTACCAAGTCTTTAAAAATCACTCGAGGCAAAGGACGGCCACATTACCCAGAAGTACAAATTACCCGTGAAGGTCTCGGTGCAGGGGTTGACTCCTGCCAGCCGCTTGGAGGTACCAAAGTCTGAAATCTTCAGAACGCCGCTGTAGGTGTTGACCAGCACATTGTCGCCCTGACAAAGAAGGACAAGTAGCTAGTAAAGATGAAGAGCATTGGCTTGTCTTCGTCAGACCTTGATGTCCCTGTGGACAATCTGGTTCTCGTGCAGGTAGCGCAGGCCCTCGAGGATTTGTCGGGTGTAGAAGATGATTGTGGCCTCCTTTAGGGGACCCCATTTGGAGCGCAGCAGAGCCGACAGGCTCCCTGTAGGGGGGGGGGGGGGGGGGGCGAGAGGATGACTTACCAGTTGAATTTGTTCCCTGGCAGAGATCTCAATTCAATTTGCTCGGACGTCACATCCGTTTTCTACATCCCGATGTTGAACCGCTGCCAACTACAGCCGCAACATGCACACACCTCCGGGGACTTGCTCCATGAAGATCTTGATGTATCCGTTCTCTGAAACGGAGCCCAAATACTGGACGATGTTTCTGTGCTTGAGGTACTTGTGCAGGGCGATCTCTTCGTGAAGGGGCTGCGAGTACCTGATTGGCCGAGACAGAGAGGAACCGTTTTTATCCATCCTCATGGAGTCCTGTTTGATGATGAGGACAAATCGAGCGCAGGTCATAAATAATTGTACAAAGAAGATCGTGACACAGATTAGTCGCCTCTAATGGGGACAGACTGGGAACCAAACCTCCATCATCGGGTTTTTGAAAGGTATTTCATCAAAGGAATGTCATAAATATTTCATTGGGTCGTCAATAAATTAGCTAAAACCTAGCCTAGCTAACCTGCCAGCTAACGTCAGCGCTACAGAAGTGCTGCATATCTCAGCTAATCCTGTAACAGTAAACTATCAAACTCAAAAATCACGATACACAAACGCAAGTGCGAAATGAAGGCGAGGAGACGTGTCTCGTTCTTCTAACAACCCTGAAATTGCGGACGCTTCAAGCTAATGGAAGCGTTTCAGCTGTCTTTTACGCAGATGACGATAGTCACGTGTGATTTTGCGCAGTCTGTTGCCACAGCGGTCAGCGGGAAGTTCCAGTTTAGGGGTTTTGCCCACAAGGAAAAGTCAACTTGCGTCTGCAAGTGTTGTCTTAGTTGAAGCCAGCTCGTTTATCTCGAGTTGCATCACCCACCTGCTGTCCCGCTCCGGGATCTCTTTGATGGCAATCCGGACCTGGTTGCTGACGTCCCTCCCAGCGTACACCACACCGTAGGTTCCCCGCCCCAGCACCACGCGGTCGCCCGTCTCGTCCGTGTCGTACTCGTACTGCCGCCGCAATGCAAAAGAAGCGCCACACTCGAGTATGCTCGTTGCTCGACTTACAAGTATAAGTCCAAAAAACGGGTACATTGGAGCTGTCCTAAGTCAAGGTACAGTCTGTGGAATTCACCGCAATCGCACTCACCTCCAGAGTGTCTCCATCTCCTTCACCCTCCAACTCCACGGCGTTGCCGGTACCGTCCGATATCATCTCCTTCACCATTGAGCAAAACCTGAGTGGATGCGCGTCCACACGTTATTGCGCAATCGCACGAAAACGCAAACTCGAGTCGCGCTTCCTTACCGAGCACACTGCTCCTCGGTGGAGAAATAAATCTGGAAGTCATCGGAATTGTCGTGTACGTAGAGGAAGCAGCAACGCTCGTCAAACTTGCTGATGCTGAAGGCAAATAGAGATTCATAATCGTACCCCCGATCGTATATGGCGGTTGGACTGTTAAGACTCTCAAACGTACCTGATGCCTTTGATGGACATGGCGGTGAAATTCCACTCATGTATGCCTTTCTGCAACACATGAACACAACGGGTGGCCACCGAGGAGAACGAGGAAGGTTTCGGTTACAGTGGGGGGAAGGTTCGAAGGTTCCCCGTACCGTTTCAGCAGGAGACACGTGCCAGATGGAGACGTTCTTCTCTTCGGCCTCGTTGTTGATGGACACGTACGAGGGCTGGTACACTTTAGTTGGCTCCAAAATCAACACCTGGAACAGGAGATGAAACCGGGACATGTTGGTCAACGGTCTTGGGATATCGGATCCAGCTCGATGTGTTTTGGTGTTCGTACAGGAAAACGCAGTCGGTTGGTGGTTCCCTGCGTGGCCTCCACAATGATGTCCATCCAGAAGTTGAGTCTGTCCCGCTGGGGGGAATGTTCCACCAACTGCTTTTTAAACCTCTGGATCAGCTGTAGGTTCTGCACCACAGAACGCAGGTACCTTTTTGAAGAGGGACTACCAGCTTTAGGAGTTGCCATTCAATTTGGAATGAGTTCTTATGAGAACATCAGCTCTTACCAAAGAGGTGGCTTCAGCTTGAAGAGCTTCTCAGCAGCTTGGGTGGCTTTGGGGATGTCGCTGGCCAGCATGCTAACGGTGAAGAACTGGCCCACATCCCAGTAGTTGTTCATTTTTTCTAGGGAACCTTTGCGCCCCAACAGACTGTTCAACCTAACACCTGAAAAAAAACAACGGTACCCGGACTGAGGAGAGCGCTTGCGTGTTTGGCTTGCTGAAGGATCCGCCAGGCGAGAAGTTGAGGCACTCGTTCGTAGGGATGGCAATCAAAAAGCAAGAACCAGTTGCCAGTCATTTGATTCTTAGGTATCGCGTCAAGGCAAAAACGTTCTAAAGTAAAAGACCCGCTGTTTGGTCAACAATGGGTCTGGAAACTCCAACCAGTAGCTACAGTAAGTATTTCTGATTAGGATGCCCAATCAGCGGAGAGCCCATCGAAACTTTGCAGATGCTAGTGTGAGGAAAAACTTGGACCCGGTGCCAAGTGGTTGGATGTCAACTCCGGGATCCTCTTACCAATTTTCCTCAGTTCCATGGAGCTCTCGAACTGTTGCCCGGCGACTATGAGAAGAACAGCGAGGTTGATGCCCGAGTAGAGGGTGGGCTGCAGCTCAAAGCCCTTCCGGTACCTGCAACAGTCGTTTGGCCTTGACCTCAACAGACATCCCTCACGGGTTCACCATATTGCTAAGGTTGAACGTATTTCCTTACCACTGTATAGCGTTGTCCCTGTTCTTGGTGTCCTTGCAGTCAGAGTCCAGGAAAATGTCTTTGTAGATTCGCCCGCACAGGCAGAACATGTCGGGAGCGGGATGTTCGCATGACTGAAGGACGTGCAGCATCACGCGTAAAGCCTGCTCTCGGTCACCAGGGCTGTTCCTCCTGCAAACAAGGAGACTTGAGACCACCTAAAAAAAGTACAGCCGCAAAGTATTTGAGTACATACTTCCCCGTGTTACCTGTTAAGTGCAAAGGCATAGTGGAACTGGATCATGGGCTGCGTTGCCAGGTCACAAGTCGGGAGCATCTCCAGGGTCTGCACCAGTTTGACCATGGCGTCGTAGTCCTGACGAAGCAAAATCATGTGACGCACGACTCATGTCTGATCGCCCGGAATGGTTTATATTGACGCAAGTTCACCTGGATGTCCCTGTAAGAGAAGAGCAGGTTCATGACGATGTCCTGCGTGAGGACTTCGGTGTTGTCGATGCGCAGTTTGATGCGGGAGAGCTCCTTGGCCAGCTCCTCGCCTTGATACTTCTCCCTGGCCTTCCGAATGTCGTTGAGCAAGGTGTCCTTAAAGGAGGCGCTGGAGAGAGGATACACGAGTTCGAATGGCCTCCGAGAACCGTCGGCATCGAATGTCTACTGCCGGGCTTTGCAAAGGTATCTTGAAAAGATACCACATCATCATTTATTGTACATCATTTTGCGGAGTTTGAGAAACACGCATCCAATGAGCCGTGTGGTTGGTTTTCAATTTGTGGCTGACCAGGATGTGACATGGATGTCCTTCAGTAGGCTTGTGAAGCGGTCCATCAGGGGGACGCAGAGAGGCCCCAGGAGGTTGTCCCAGCTGGGCTGCATGTACTCGCTGGCCCTCCTCTGGGCGTCGCTCTCGCAGCAGGTGTACTCGTGGTTGGGGGTCACGATGTAGGGGATGAAGTAGTAGTTGCCGCTGGACGCCTGGAGGCCGACATGGACGCCATCTTAAAAGGAGACTCTGGCCTCATGTTCGTGCAGTTCTGTCTTTCTACTGATGAAATGTGGAGGCCGGGCCGCTTTGGAGCACATTTGTTTGTTGATCATGCAATCATCAAATGAAGCTCCGCAGCAGGACACGACTCCGGACTTGGCATCGGCGCCACGGGGCACAAACGGTACCGCCGCTCAATCGATGTTTGATAATATCGTTTTGTTTTTTTCTGGTCTACAGCTAATTAATTCTCCACCTCTTGGACCAAAACATGCCTAAAAGCCCGTTATCCACATACACACTTATCATCAGTGTGACAACTGGGCAGCGTCATGCCAAGTATTAGCGCAAATGCTAAAGGACGAACCAACAGCATTTGAACGTAAGGGGAGGGGCGAGTCATCTGTTGTTATTCAGCTGTTATGACACAAACAAATGCAGTGGCGTGATAGTCGCGTCGTCTTCCCTGCATGCCGACCTGACCGAGATCTCGTTAGAAGAACAAGAATCGCTTGTTTGCTCGTGCGCCGACAAGCTTTTGCGCACGGCGTTTTGTTTTGTAAGCACTCACTCCACGTTCCGAGCTCACGTTCGGCATCTCTTCTTTTGCGACTTGCGTGTTTTTCAGGCTTTTTTTTTGCAGAGCCAGGCCAACGTGGCCTGCTGCTCCTCCTCGGTCGCAGTTAGTGAGCGCAATCTCCCAGCATGCTTTGCAGCTCCACTGCGCCTTACTTGATTGCGCAGGGAAGAGCCTCGATATTCAGGAGGCAGCTGGACCCAGGGGGAGCCCGCCCCAGCAGGACGGACCGCCTTCTCCGCAAAAAGCAATCCAGACCTTTAAAATCAGTTACTTGGAAGAACAGCTGCTAATATTTTGGGGGCGTTCTATTTCAAGAGGACACGAGCGGGTGATCGGGACAGCGCGAAAGCACGCACGCAAATACGATTCCCCAAATAGCTCAAGACACACATGTGACACTTACTGTGTTCTTCTGTGCCACCATATCCTGAAAGCACAAAAGCAAACACAAGTCACTTTTCGAGGACGGGCAAAAAATATTCCGATGGTAAAATAACACAGAAAAATGGCGCGCGTGCGATCGATCAAATCGATCACCTTGAGCGACTGTGCGGTGTCGGGGTCGGTATCGTGGTACAAGATGACGTTGTTGGCCATGTCGAAGCTCTCCCTCACGCCAAGGTGGTAGAACAAGGACGGCTGGCGGAAGACGTCGCTCATGTCCACCACTGCGATGTCTGCACGGACGAGACGCGTTCAAAACTCTCGGGAAAAAAAAGACATCCGTTTTTGGGACGCGCGCGATTGTGTCGAGGCAATCGCGCGCATCAAAAGTCCACACAAGTCGGAGGTACTCGGCGTTACTTAACGGAATACTTTGAGTACGTTTTGAAAAGACTACAAAAAAATGTGACTCTCAATGGATTTTATTTGGTCCTGCCCTAAACAGAGTAAAAGTTACACTTGGAAGAAAGTAAAATATTCAGAGTAGATTATTTTAGTGTGTGAGAATTTGCCTATTGCATGAAAAAAACGATTGAAGGTTTTTCACTCGGAAATTCGAAGAGCTTTTTTTTTTACGAGTTTCTTTTTGTAAGAAAACACGATTGTTAGTATATCACTCGTGTCAGGTGAAATCTTCGTACCTGCGACCATTGTTTTTGGTCCCCTTTTGGATATTAGCAAACAGTGGTGGTTCCTTCCTCAACCCTTGTGTAACTTTTAAAAAAAATACTACTACTACTGCTAATAAGCTACTTTTTGCACGTGCAGAGACAATTGAAGGCGTCGTCGGTATGTAGAAAGTCAAGACGCGTGCACGTTGCCAGGGTGAGCAGCAGCACGCGCAAACGCGGTACCAAAAACCACTTGCTTTGCCGATACCTGCGTCGTAGAAGCTGTCGAGCACCGACGTCTCGCCGAAGTCGAGCCTGCCGAAGGTGACGGTGGTGAGCAAGGCACTCTCGGCGTCGCACGCCCGCTGCAGGCACTGCAGGGCGCCGGACTCCGGGCTGCTGGCCATCACCGCCTTCAGCCCGTCGTTCAGCACGTAGACCGCCCGCAGGGAGCGCTGCCTGGCCGGCGGGCTGGGGCTGGACAGCTCGACCCTCTCGCGCTCGCGCTCGCGCTCGCGCTCGCGCTCCAGCACGCACATGGCGGCCGAGTGCTCGCCCGCCATGCAGTCCGCCGCCTGCGCGCTCTGGCCGCCTTCCATGTCTCCGCCTCGGCCCCGGTCTCCTCCTCGGTCTCCGCCCTCCTCCTTCCTCCCTCGGCTCGCCGGCAAGAGCGCTCGTCGTGCTCCTCCTCACCTGGCGCGCACCTGTGATCTCGGGGAGGAGAGGCGCGCGTGTCGTCGGTTGTCTTCGCGCATGTCCGCCTCATTAAGTCGCACCAGCGGCCCATTATCTACTCGCACCGAGGGGCCCGCTTACCCCCGGACCGGTTCCGACCAGATGAGGGGAGGAGGAGGAGGAGGAGGAGGAAGAAGTGAGATGACGCGCATTTCACAGTCGCTTCAGAGTAACGCTTCTTTACGGTTTCAGCGCGTGAAGCAACGTCGGCTATGCGGAGGGAAGAAAAAGAAGGACAACAAAAAAGTCACTTTTGTGTTTGTAAGCGTGTGACGGCCGCTCATATGATCCTAAAGTGTTGGGTCCCCAAATCTGTGGTCGTGTCCTTGTCCACGCAACTTTAATGATCGTCTCCTGCACACTTTGCACAAGTCGGTCATTATTTTAGTGTGGGTTCGCCTTTAGGCGGCATCTTGGTGCCACTTAAGGAATTTCGTTGAATAGACAAAAAAGCAGCTCTTTGTTGCCATCTTAGTGCCATGTGCATTTGGACAAAAGTAGGGCTTTGGTGCCAAGGAACTGAGTTGGGAGTGCAGTCGCTTGGACAAAAGCAATCAGGTGAACAGCTTCATTTAGACAAGAGTAGTGCTTTGGTGTCATCTTGATAGCAAGAAACTATGTTGAGTTGAAGATCTTCATTTCAACCAAATTTGTGATTTATCGCCATCTTTTCACATCTCGGTCCCTCGCAACAAATGTGTTGAGATTATATTTTGCTCTCATGTGCCACTCCTGCTGGCAGCCACTAGGGGGCAAATTTAAATTGTTATTGATGCTTGAAATAATACGTCAAACACATACAGTACATAATAGCATCTTTATTCCACTGAAATATAAAAGTATACATATATATATTTATATTTTTATATATATATATATATATATATATATATATATTTATGATCTGTAGTTTGTGTGACGTCAAGAAATAAAAGAACAAAAATAAATCAATCAAGTGAAAAGAGGAAGGCCACAGTGATGTGTTGCCATAGATTCTGTGCAGACGTCGTACGAGGAGGGAGCAAACAGCCGTGCATGTTAGTGCACGCACGCACGCACACACACACACACACACACACACACACCTTTACAGCCTACATTCCCTCGACCCTGTCGCTAACCAGCGACTGCTGGCGAAAAAGCGCCAGTGCCGACTTGATGCGACCGGAACAACTCGGGTAAGGTAAAAAAAAATAATAATGAAAAAAAGGGCACAACATTTTCACGTGTGTGTGAAGGCAAACATCGTCATCATCACAGATGTGCTCATGTCATGCATTAGCGCGCTCAGCCGGAGGCAAAATTTGAAATAAAGATGAGCTTGAGCTCGCTTGTCTTGTCATGATTGTGCCTGTGGGGGGCGCCCTCGCTCACTCTTTCAACGGTCCGCACTTTGTCAATGGAACGGGCAGTCCAGTGAATCGTTAGGATTTGTGTCGTTAGCGCTAAGCTAACCATCGGGTCAAGGACAGACTCAGGCAAGACTTCCAAATCCAAATATAGTCGTTTTTTGTTTTTAAAGTTTTCACCAAGCAAGTCAAGCTACAAAAAAAAAAAAAAAAAATGGCTAACTTAATTCTGAGTCGCCATCTCGCTATTACACTGCTATAAAAAGATCTGAACTCTCAGGCTATCCTGTAACGTTAGCATCTGGAAGCTTGATGGGATTTAAACAAAAATAGACACGATCGCAAAATGTTTTCAGGTCAATTTAACCTGAAATATCCCAAAGTTTTTGTGTAGCGAGACAATTAGCCTATTGAAATATAATCATGAGAAGTTGGCAAATTAGCATTAGCAACACATGAATGCTAAAGAACGACAAACATCAATCTTGCTTTGAACCATGTGCCATCAATTTGGAGCCAAAATGTGCCACTTGTGAAATTGCCTCACAAACAAACACGCACGCACGCACGCAAGAGTTAAGAGGCGGGAAGGCCGCGGCGTGGACGCACGACAGCGCAGCGGCGGTCCGAACCGACCGGCCTGCGGGGGTTCCGACGGGCCTTCGCCACCCGTTTCACGGCAGTACCTGTGAGTGGCGCGTCGCCACGGCAACACAGCGACCACCCGCCAGCACCGGCGGGCGCCAGGAAAGAAGACGGCAGAGAGAAAGGCTGCTTAGAAATGAACAGGAGATTGTGACGTAAACACAAGGTAAGGCGACATCATGGCGGGGGGGGGGGGGGGGGGGGGGTTGCGATTGGGTGCGGGGGGAGGTCATGTTGTTTGAGGCCTCGATGCTCGTTGGCGATCGTCACCATCGTTTTGGCACAAACGTCGTTTTGGCCTGGACTCATTTGGACAGGATCTTCTTTATGTGCTCCACTTCCATCTGTCGCAGCAAACACACAAACGAGAGTTCACGTTTTATTGAGGTCACTTTTGATTTGCGTTTTTCATGGTACAATTTCGAACCCCTTTTCAAAGTCCAAATAAAAGCATGTACTGTATGTCGATCAAGATTTTGTGACTTTAAAAAAAAGAAGTTGTTCTCATTAATGCCACAAGATGGCGCCAAAACAATTAGTGAAGGCCACACATTCATAGTTGAGCTATTTTTTAAATCCTTGATTCTCATTATTATTTTTATTATTATTAGTTTGAAACCCTCTTGATCCTCACTCTTAAAAAGTGAACCGGAAATGATATTTCAACTTCTCTCCCGAGGTAGCAAAAGAATGATGTGACCTGTAAACCGAGCCGTATCTTCTTCTCCTCGTCCAGCGTTCCGGCCAGCTGCTTCATCTCCAGCCTGTGTTGACTCTTCAGCAGCTCCACGGAGCTCCGCAGCTCTCGCACCTGCCTCCTCAGGTCCTCCAGCGTGGGCGCGGCCGCGGGCGACGACAGCCGCAGCTCCGGGGACGGGCTGGGGGGCGACGGCGAGGCGGGACGATGGCCGGGCCCGGCGGGCGGGTTCAAAGACGACGACTTGGCGGCCGGCTGGGATTTACTCTCGGCGACCTGCGCTCACGTGGATACAAACAATGCGGTGACCTCTACTGGATGGAGGTGGGAAGTTCGGATTCAACTTGGAGTAAGTACAAAGTACGACAGCTAAATGTAAACAAGAAACTTAGTGTCAGTTTGTTAAAGTTGGGTCAGATCCTCTTCTTGGGTTAATTTCACTCAAGCTTGGCTTTATTTTGTATAAAACAACTGAGAAAATTGGGTCAAACAACTCTTTTTAGAATGTGACATTTAGCGCTTACCGAGATGACAGGAAGTCCCTTCCTTGCCGAAACCTCCACAGGTCTGGACTGGACCGCTTCTGGGTCGTCCTTGGCCCGCTCCGGTACCGGGTGGTCCGCATCGCTGCTGCTCAGTGACGACTGTCAAGTCAGAAAGGCAGCCAATCAAAACAGGTTGTTGTCGGCTATTCTGCGAGTGGTTCTACAGCCAGCAGAGGGCGCTTTCACGCCTTCGATTCCTTTTCTTTTTTCTTTTTTTCTTCCCATGGAAATTCATTCATTTGCTCCACTGGTCCAGACGTTCTCACCGATGTGATGATCTGCGAGCGAGGCCGACGGTCCGTGACTCTGGGCCGCGACGCCGTCGGGTGACTGAGCTTCTCCGCCGACGGGACCACCGCGTCTAGGTCCAGGTCCAGGTCTAAAAACACACACATGAAAAAAAAAAAAAGACGCAACAACGTCATCGCAATGGTCGTGCTGCGTCCTCACCGGTGTTATGGGACCTGTCGGGAGCGCATTCAGGTGGCGAAGCCCCGCCCTCCGACTTGGGGCTTTCGCACCTGAGCAGCCAAAACACACACAGCACAAAGGTTAGGATGGGAAGAGGGCGGGGATACCCGAAATGTTCCGAGGACGCGTACTGACGCCAGAGCGGGCGGTCTCTCGGGGCGCCGCGGGGGTTGCTGGGAAGTGGAAGAGGAAGTGGACGTTTTTGGGGGGAAATTTTTCTTGGGGAGGACCGTTGGCAGGGAGGGCTTGACGATCTCGTCACCTACGCACACACACGCACACACAAACACTTGTGTGACTCCCGTGCAGTCGATTTCGCAACCAACCATTTTGTTTTGGGATGGAAACAGGAAGTGGAATTGTTCAAGTCGAAGGAGAAAGAATCGTCTTGGGAAAGTGAATGAAGGAGACGAATGCTGTTCGAAGCAAGTTCACTCGAGGAGACAGAATATTGCAACGTATATTATTCCAGATGTTATATCCATAGCAAGGCCAACACTAAATATAAAAAAAAGGAAAAGCTAATGACTGTTAATAGAAATTGGGAAAAATTAGTCCGTTTTGGTGAGAGCAGGCGGGACCAACGCGGGTACCTCGATCCTGGTCTCGGTGCGGCAGGTGCTCAGGCCGCTCCGGCGGAACCTTCTTGACGTCCGACTTTTTCTCTAACGGTCACAATTTTGTCTCGTCATTCTTTCACATGTCAAGCGGAGGACGGACATTTTCTTACCTGCCGTCGCGTGTTTGGCTGACGGTGCGATGGGAGGAGGCGGCTTCTTTGGTCTCTGCGATAAAAAGATGGAGACCATATGGACAAAAGTATTGGGACACCCCTCCTATTCAAGAGCTAGTTTGAAAAGTTTCTTGTTCATCTTATTGACATTTTGGAGCCTTGTTGGCTCCCTCTAGTGGTATGCCAAAGAACCGCTGCTTGCATAGTATATGACAGGAAATGTTGTAACTTATTTCCGTTTTTGTGAAGCCCACCGGCTGCAAATTTCCCCCCCAAGATGAAACTCTCCCAGAAGTGTGGAAAAGCGATTACCTCTTTCTCGGCTTCCAGCAGCTTGACAAAGTTGTCGGGGAAGACGCCCTGCCGGCCGCCCGCCTCGCCCATCCACCAGCCCGTGTCGGCGCACTCCTGCACGCAAACACGCCGGGTAAGGACACGCCTCTGGGTCCTTCGCACACGCACGCACGCGGGCGGGCGTAACAATCACCTTGGTGATGATGGCGACGATTTCGCCCTCTTTGATGGTCAGCTCATCTTCGTTCTGCGCTTCGTACGGGAAGAGGACTTTGCACAACTCTCGTCCTGGAAGCACTTTTTTTTTTTTACGCAGAGAGTGAGGACGAGCGAGCGCTTGACGAAAACGTACGGACGAGCTGGAGTTGACCTTTTGCTCTGCCGTCGGGGTCGCCCTTCATGTTGCCGGGGGCTGCCGAGCTCGCCGTCTTCCACTCGCCGACCTGCAAGACCAAAAACACAAACAAACCAAAAGGCTTATTAACAATCGCTCGCCAGCGACAGAAAGAGAGAGACGAGCTTCTAAAAGTTTGAGATTTTTCATCATCGTCGCTTTATTTCCTTTTGAGTTCTCTCTTAAGGATTGCGTGTCGTTTTGAGAGCATTTTTTATGTTTTTATCAGTTTTATTCCCTTCAAAAATATTTTTAAGTTTAGGTTTTAATGTGAATGTTAGTTTTTGTTACCTGACTTGATGAGAGTGGGAAAAGTACAAGGTGTGTGCGTGTGTGTGCGTGCGCGTGCGCGTGCGCGTGCGTGTTGAGGAGGCGTTTGTGTGGAGGGCCGGAGTGGATCCCGCCGCAGTGTTTGTGGAGGCAAAAGACTCACAGGGCCGCTTCTGTCCCCAACACACACACACGCTGTTCTGTTCATAGACGACGCCCACCCT
The DNA here is from genome assembly GCF_054856555.1 of Leptonotus elevatus. Classification (NCBI taxonomy): domain Eukaryota; kingdom Metazoa; phylum Chordata; class Actinopteri; order Syngnathiformes; family Syngnathidae; genus Leptonotus; species Leptonotus elevatus. The sequence goes on along the minus strand of NC_141259.1, from coordinate 15,597,617 downwards.
GAACCCGCCCCGCCCCATCAGATTGCTAACAAGAGCCACATATGTATTTTTCGAAACACACGATTCACTTCGTTAATCCCTGATCTCATTCCGGTCTTGAAACAATGAACGGGATTTAGTTTTTTTTGCTTAAACGCAGACACGAGCATTTTCTTGCGCTGCCTCCTGCTGGTGCGGAGCTTGTTTTCATTGGCAGCTTTTCACTTTCATTTGCAGCCAATATTCCATATTGCTCGTTTTATTTGCACAAGGCGTTTCGCTTCATAGGAAAGTCTTGCTTCGGCGCCATCTTGTGGCATCTGCATGCCAAAGAACTATGTGGGAGTGATGGGAGGAGCTGTATTTATTTAGTTTTGCTAAACAAAAAGAAACACCCTTCGCTGTTATTTTCATTTTTGTGTTCTTTCTGCAATGCCTTAAGATGCCACAAGATGTCGCCAATTACTTGTCTCAATAGAAAAGTAGTAGAGTGATATAAGGTGCGTTTAGTTTAGTTGAAGTGGAAATTGTACTTCCAGCAAGACATTTATTTTTACAAGCAGTGTTGACTTTCAAATAGTATTAAAAAAATATTGCGCTCACAGTTTGTGGTATATTTAGTTGACATTAAAAATACTGTACAGGCAATTACTTTGTGTTTGTCATTTGAAGCCAAATTCAATTCCGATCTCATCCAGATTGCATAGCATGCAAAATCATGTTTAACGCACGATTCAAGAATGCGTTCTCATTTTGTTTTGACGATCTCAGCAAAGAGTGACATTGACTCAGTGAAAAGCTCGCCGTTTAGCATCGCGCGCAAATGTTTGCGCGATGACTCGTTCGGACGCAGATCAAGCGAAAGGTGCAGTGGGAGAACTGATTTGACTCCGGGAAAGTCACAGACTAACATCACGGGAGGGGGAGCGGGGCAAAACGGATTTCCAAGGTCGTGCGAACGAGAGAGTCGTAAAAATACAAATACAAAGTAACAACGTATTTATACTTGCTTACTTCCCACCACTGGCGTTTAGCATCTTCTCTCAAACACAAGTTGCATTTTGCAGAGAGCAGACGTGGCTTTGGGTGACTCAGCAAAACCACGAGCACAACCCCCCCAAATCCCTCTGCCTTCAAACGACCCCCCCCTCCCTCCTCGCCCCCACCCCCGCATGCAGAGACGTTGTGCCTCGTGAAAGAGACGAGCTCATAAAAGGGCGCGCGGCGGGAAGGAGGCTGCAAAACATCCTCCCTCCTCCGCTTCACATCTTCCGCACGACGTCCATCCGCCAACACACGTCGCTACCTTTGCTTAACTGCCCAAATGGAAATAATTAACTTACGAGCACTACCCAAAGTTGATGGACAAACGGGCCTATTGCTAATTAGCTTTAAAGCTAACTAGCTTTCGAAATACAGTAGATACAGACAAGTCAGTAAGATTGCTAGCTTGAGCGAGCTAGCTTATTTCGATGTATCCTAAGATGAACTTGAACAACGGTTAGTGAAATGGGCAAAACGAGCATATCAAAAATAAGATAACCAGCTTTAGAGAGAGTTACATAAGATATACTTTATTCTTATTTGACTTGTCACAAGAAAATTACCAAAAAAATTGTTTACAAATGTTTAGTGAAAGTTTACAAACCTCGCCAACACAGACACAAACATTCGCGCGGGCCGTTGGTGGCAAATGCGCATTAGCATTAGCATTAGCAAGAAAACACGTAACATCGCCCCCTAATGAAAGTAAGCGGTTTTACAGTTTGTAAAACGGTTGATCTATTTTTGTTATTTGAGGCATGTTTTAATAGTAAGTTGACATTGAAAGGTATCATTTGCTAAATGTCCAGGTTGGGAAAAGTTATAAGCGCAACTGCTGTTCTACTTTCTAAAACATTAAATTTCTTTTTTTTTTTTTTTTAAAGTTCATTGTCCCATTACAATGCTCACAACCAAAATGACTCATAAATGAATGCAAATGCATTTGATCCATTACAGTCCCTCAAAAACACAATTTAAAAAAATAAAGTTTTTTAATAACGATCCATGTATGGAATTTAAAATGTTTACGCAAGCTTCATAGAATTTTTTGGGGGGGTCGGGGGGGGGGACTTCAGAATGTGTAACTACTGTCAAAACCGCAACGTTGGCATCGAGCAAACAGCTGACATTCATTCATTCATTCATTCAGTCATTCATTCATTCATTCAGTCACCTGCCATGAAAATAAGGAATTGAATTAAGAAAGACATTTAAAAAAAAAAAAAACATCATCATCCTACCTTCCTCTCGGCTCGCAGACAGACGACACTTTGCTACATCAGCGCCGGCGGCGGGAGGCCGAGTGTGTGTGCGTGTGTGTGCGTGTGGGGGCATGTGCGCTTGAATGTGTGTGCGTCAGTGAAAAAGGCTTCCTTTTTTTTTCACCACCTTCCTCTCCCTCTCTCTCTTTCTCTCTCTCTCTCTCTCTCTCTCTCTCTCTCTCTCTCTCACTTCTGCTTGTCATACCCCTTCGTCTGTGTGTGTGCGTAACAGCATTTCCTGTGCAGTAAAAGTGATAAACACCAGACTTCCTTCACCCAAAACAAAAATCATGGCAAACTTGTGCAAAACAAAAAACAACAAAAAAAACATAATTTAACCGCTGAGTTTGTGTGTGTGTGTTTTTTTTTTTACAGTAAAATACCTATTTTATAAAATGTTGGAAGGTTTGAGAGAAATGTGAGAAAAGTGTATAAAGTGTGTGGTGAGGGATTTTAGAGCCTTCAAACATTGATTTAACAAATGCAAAACATAAAGCTAACTCCTTTGTGGATTTCATGTATTGGGTTATTTTTTTGGAAGCGAACCCCAGCAGAAAACGAGGGAACGCTGCACACTTTAAAGAATGATTAATTACGACTTTCCTGTCCGCCATTTTATTGTTATTGGGGGGGGGGTTTTTTGCCTCATTTTCACGGAAATTCCAAGGAATGATGATGAAGTGAGTTGAGGAGCTTCACAATTTTGTGGCGCCGACAAGCAATTGTGAACTTTTTTTGTAGGGGTGTCAATTTTTTTTTTTGGTATTTGCCCTTCCTCATACTTCCTTTCGTACTAATGCATTTGATCTGCTATTAGACAAGGTTTTGGGGGGGGGGCATCTTTTTTTTTTTTTTTTGCTTTTTTTGCAAAAGAGCACAAATGTGAAAAAGGGTTGTGGGGTATGTTGCGCAGAAACAAGTGAATAGAAGACAGCACAACGTTTGCGTGCCCATTCACCTTGTCGCCTTCAGAGTCGATGTCCACGGAGCGGGGGCGGAGCTTGACGGGCTGCTCTTTGAAGATGTCGCCGAAGCCGAAGCCTCTCACCTAAACGCAAGACACGACAGCACCGTCTTCATCTTTGGCAGGTATCTCGAAAACTTTCAACCGATGTGTTGCTTGCACTTTATGGCCCAATAGAGATAATGTTGAAATCATTTCATATCACACGCCGTTTACGGCCGGAGAAGAAAATGAGGCCAAAAAACACTGGAAATGATTTTCTAGTGTGACCGTCTTTCATTGTTGCCAATCCAATGCAAGTAGTAACAACATTTGTGTTTGGAATTTGGGACTTTACGGATATTTTGAACCGAGTTGAGTTGAGACTTTGCCATCTTGTGGCCTCTCCCCGCTACATTATCATATAGCTGCCACAAGATGGCGCCATCACTTTGCTATTGCACAAGACAACGGTGTGAACAAATGAAGCTCCACCCTTCGAAAGTCGTCCCTTGGCACCAAGACGGCACCCAAAGCAATACTTTGTCATCAGATTCGGCTTTCAAGAAAACAACCACAATTCCAATTTGCGAAGGGGTGACTCATGAATGTACAAATGGTGCGTGTGTCTCCGCCCCGCCCCCGCCCCCGCCCCGCCCCTAGTGTGAAAAAGGCACCCTGATGACCTTTTTGGGCTGGATTTCCCCGGAGCCCGTTTCGGACCGACTGTCCCCTCCATCGCTCTCGCTTCCTGGGCTGTTCTTACCTGCACACCAAAAATTGCCATCATGACTCATGAAAGTGGGCGGCATCCCTGGCCTGTGATTGGCCGAGACTCACTGTTGCTGCAGGCGCGAGGCTCCTCCTGCGAGGCGGCCGCGTCGACCGAGGGTCCGTCGGCATCCAACAGGATCTCTTTGGTGAAGTTGGAGGGGAACATCCCACTTTTGCCATTCAGGACGCCCTCCCACCAGCCTTCCTCCACCTGCACGCCGCCAACACACGCGTCACACTCGTATGGTGCCCTCTGGTGGACGCATTTCACAACAGCAAGCATGGCTTGCTGATGAGCTTAGAAGAGGTTCACCGTTTTTCTTCTTCTTCACTTTTTAACACCAATCAAGCAAAACTACAATGTGCACCTCTAAAAACTGGCGGGTAATGAACACGTTCGTATTTTCATCCAGAGAAAAGGTGAAATGTTAAAAGAATAAAAACATTTGAAGAGAAAAATCAAATGTAATTATAAAAAAATTATCTTATATTATCAAACCGAAGCCAAAGTTGAACAAGGGTCGCACCTTTTTAAAACCACAACAATGAAACCCGTTCATTCACAAGTTGGCGTTTGCAAACTAGCACGTTTTTGTATTTTTTGCCGAAAGCGCCGCTCGCGTCTGAGCGGTCAAATGTGACCGACGCTTTTCGTGCTTTGGCGCCAAACTATGTTGAAGCCATTTGCGGAGCTTCATTTCGAACAAAAGTCATGCTTTGCCGCCGCATCGTAAGCATGGAGCTGTGCATTTTCACAACGCTTGACTTTGTTCTCTTACCTCGGCTACGATTTCGATGATGTCGCCGATTTTCAGCCCCAGCTCGTCTTCATGCTGAGGCACGTAGCTGAAGGCCGCTTTGCAGCGCCGCTTACGGATTTGCTCCGCTGCGATGGACATTTTAGCACACATTGGTTAAGGAATGACGTCGTCCCAAAGAGTTTGCTTCAGATTCATTTGCGCTCGTCCGACACCGGAAGCATTTTCGGCTCTTTTGTGAAGTGGATTCATTTATGGCAGAAAACGACAGGAAAGCTATTTACTTGTTGAAGAGCTTTTTCATAGAATTGGAAAACAAAGATGTTGGTTGTCTGTCTGTTTGTTTGTTTGTTTTTTTTACATTTTGCAACTCTGGAAAGTCCCTGCGATTGGCCGGCAACCAGTTCAGGGTGTACCCCGCCTACTGCCCGAAGCCAGCTGGGATAGGCTCCAGCAACCCCCGCGACCCTTGTGAGGACAAGCGGTACAGAAAATGGATGGATGGAACTCTGGAAAGTTGTTGACTAAACATCTGCTCAAAGACATTTCAACAACGTTAAGGGTTGCTGTTTTGTTTGTTTGAATGGAACCGCTCCAAATATTGTTGATTTGACTACGAAAGAATCGGTTTTTGGGCTTTGAAAAATGTCGAGTGCCAACTCTGAAATGTATACGACTCCAAAAGAAAACAATACTTTTTACCGTCACTATCAAACAATTCTTTTGGAACTTGGACCGACGAGATCCTTTCATGTTGAGGACACTGCTGTTCTCTTTTTGTCCACCGGGTGACATGATTCCAACGACAGAAACGACAATCATGAAATCATCCGAATGGACACGAATGACGAGCGAATGCCGCTTTTGTGTCCTCCGAGGTCGCCTGGAGTGACCGGCCCATAAACGTATTTTGCACAAAGCGGGCTTGCGGACGACGGTACCTTTCTTGGCAGGTCTGGTGGCGGGTTCAGACACCGGACTGGCCCGGCCGTTGGACAGGTCCACTTGGCCCTGGCCGCCGTCCCGCTTGGCCTCCTTCTTGATCTCCTGCAAGGAAAGACAGCAGACGGACAATCGGGCTTTTTGTTTGCTTGGCAGAAAGAGGACGAACGGGTGACAAAGGCTGCGCTTCGTCGCTGTTGAAAAAATCGATTCTCATCTGGCTGTCAAAGTATACGATTAAAATGGATGTGCTTGACAATGTGCACAAACTCCAAGCGAAATCCCGACCGAAGAAAGCCAAAGCAAGCGGACAGGACAACAAAAATGGAGGACAAGCACAGAAAGCGGACATGACGGGTCACCGCCATGGCGACGCTGTTTCATAAGCTCCCGGCGTGCGGCCAAGACGAGCCAGTGAAGCAGACGGGCCGGTTGGACTGACACGCACACGCACACGCACACTCATGTTGCGTATGCGCACACGCGGTCTCCTCACGTGCGGCGCGGAAGACTTAATGAGTCACAAGGTCCGAAAATAAAATAGCAAGCTGTTTCCTTGACAACAGCGACTCCGCTTGGTCAAAAGGGACACAAACGTGGACAAAATGTCAGCAACCGACACTCGACATTCAAAAGAAGACGACGGGGACAAAATGGAAAGAACGATTCTTTGTTTTGTTCCCGTTTTCATTCACTTGACTGGCACGGAACGCAATCTTTCGCACTTCATAAAAGAAGCGAAGGTATGCGCCTGATTGCGAAAGACGACCGGCTTAATTGCGCAACTGCTCGTCTGTGGCAAAGACAACATGCTTAGCTAATTAGCTAATTGAATCGAGCCTAGCGCTGCTCGTTCCATGACTTGTAATCCCTCAACGGGTCACGAGGAGAGACGGAAGACGCATCAAATGGACGCCGACTTTATTTATCTTTTTTTTTAAAACACACATTATTCCAAACACTAAATGACGATCATCACAAACTTTTCAAAATTCAATAAACCCAAAATAGCAGAAGAACATTTTCACACGAGAACTCTGAGCCGAGCTGATGTTTGTCGCGTGTTTTTACAAAGTCAACACAAGCCGAGCGGGAAGTCGACCACCGATTGACTCCGCATGCCTGCACGCGCGCACGCGCACACGCACACGCACACGTGTGCGCGCCCACGCAAAAAGGCCGCGGCGGCCATTTGCCAGCCTCCAGCTTCCTCTTCCTCAACGAGCGTTGAGGGACCCGTGTGACGGATTTACGTTCAAGTGGGTCCCAATTGCAAAGTTCACAAAACAATGTGTTAAGGGATCTCACTTTTCAACGATTGTCTGCCGGTTAAAAAATGGCTCTCGGCCGCGGCGCCGTCAATGAAACGCAGATGAAACGAGGAAAGGACGACGCGGCTCGTCACCCGAACAGGAAACATCTGCTTGTATTGTGTGTGCGCGCTCGCGCGCGCGAGAGTCAGGGTTACTCTTTTAACTCCTGGACTTGAAAGATGTCGTTGGGAACTGGTTTGCTAAGCTAGCACGCTTGAGCTAACTGTCATAATATAAATGTTCAGCGGGCTTATGAGGTTTTTTCTCCCATATGTCAGAAAAACGATCTCGATGAAAGCATATTGCATCATATCCTGACATCCTGCATGACTTCCTGTGTCTTTTGCGAAGCCGCTGTGGACACACGCGCGCGCGTTCAACAGCCGAATGCCACGCATTCCCATAAGTGCAGAGTCTTGTGACACGCCGGAGTCCCCCCCACATGCGCACGCACGCACGCACACACACACACACGCGGCCATTGTCCTGCAGCATGACGGCGAACGAGCGTTGTGACACAAAGCAAGCGCATGACGAGACGGCAACGCTGTCCAAATGCCTCATTTATTGTGTCGGCGCTCACTTCCTGTTAAAAGTCGTCACTTGACAGCCGCGGGTCGGGTTCGGGGTCGGGATCGGGATCGGGTGGACTTGGCACAAGAACACGTACACAAAGTTCCAAGTACAAAAACAACTTCTTTGGACTACTTTTTGACCAACGTTAAAAGCATTTGAACAAACAAGGAGTACAAAGCGCAGATATTTGCTTCCCAAAACAGGAAGTACAAGTTCAAATGCAAATAGTCAAGTCCAGATGAGCGTACGTACGTTTTGGATGATGATGAGCGTCGTCACGTCACTCACCCGCACAAAGTTGTCGGGGAACAAACCCCGGCGCCCCCCCAGCTCGCCCTCCCACCATCCTCCGTCGTCTCGCCGTATGTTGGCGATGACGTCGCCCACGCTCAGGCTCAACTCGTCGTCCTGCTGGGCTTCATAGTCGAACTCCGCCACGGCCTCCACTGAGAGTCACAAAGTCAGCGTGTTGGCGTCTCAAAAGGCAAACATTGCAAAACGCCGCCTTCGTCCACGTTCGCTCTTCGGGGGGACGGAAAGCCGAGCGGCGTCATCGAGGACGGACAAGGATCGCGTCAAACGTCGGACGCGGGGGCTTTTTTTTTATGGCCGCTGGATTCGGTTTCATGTTTGGTAAAACTGATCAAAACAAAGAGCAGAGGAGAGAGAGTGAGCGAGAGGACCTCCGCCAAGGCTTCAAATCCACCTTTTAACGGCTCAGAAGGGACGTAAAGTGTCAAGAACGTCTTCTGGGAACAAATGTCACGAGACCGCACGAAAGCGCGACGCGAGGCTAACAAGCTTGCTAAGCTAACTAGCGTGATCGATTCGGTTGCTAAGTAGCATGGATGGATGAATCAATGGGTGCTACTTTGATAAGCTAAGCATCGAAACGGACACCACAGACGAGCTAACGTAGCTTGCAAGTACGATTTTTCAAGTGGCTATTTTTTTGCGGGGCGCCGTAACCATGGAGACAAGCGGATAAACCAGTGGCTGTGACTCACCCACACTGGCTTCCCCACTGCAAACACGCACACGCGCACACGCAGCATATTGACGCACAGAGGTTGTTGTTGTTGTTGTTGTTGTTGTTTTTTGAGGAATCACTGAAATGAAAGCTTTTGAAAACGTCCAAATGCAAATGAAGTTGTAAGTGGCGCCATGTTTGATTCATTATTTGATGAAGGAACTTTTGACTGGCGTGGCTGCGACGTGCAAGTGACGCAGCGGGGAAGCCAAGCGCCGCCGCCGCCGCCGCCGTCTGCTGTGCGGGCCGCACGCTTCCGCTCGTCAGGATATTGACCACCGACTGGACTGGTTATTGATGGAACAGATTTCACCGGAGGTTATTGACGGGTCTGACTGTTGCTTACAATCTTTATCAGTAGGACTGGTTACACTGTTTAATGATGAGACTAGTTATGCAGATGGTTGATAGGACTGGTCAAGCTGGTTATTGATAAGACTGCTGATTGGGTTAAATGGCTTGTGTTGTTTTGATAGGATCGGTTACGCTGGTTACTGATGAGACAGGTTCCACTTTTACACTAGTAGTAGATTACACTAGTTACTGGCGGGATGGTTTACACTGGTTAATGACCAGTCGCTCCTTCCCTTGACCGACGCCCTCATTTTCGGCGAGCGCTTTCTGGCGCGAAGCCTAAAAAAAAAATACACGGACTGCATGTTTTTTTGTTTAGTTTTTTAAGCAGGTTTTGGTCCCTGGAAGCGGGTCGGTCCTTCTCAGTCAACGTATTTATTCATTTTTTGAAGCTGAAAGCATTCGGGAAAATGTGGGCGTCCTACAACGGAGAGGCAAAAAGTGCCCGCCTCTTGTGATGTCAGCGTGCTTTGGCACCAAATCACGAGCGAAAGGCGCGTCCGTCTGTGACGACGACTTGGCGCCCGGTGACGATCCACGCTAACGTCGCTAACATTTAAAAAGATGCCAAAGAGGCAGACAAAGCAAAAGTCCCGCCTCCAGCTTGGACTGAGACGAGCGCCGCCAACAGCTGCGCCTCGTCCGGGTTCTAAAACGCACAGACGCGCACGCAGGCGTGCGGCATGCTGACGTGTGCGCTTTGGCGACGGACGGCGCTTTGCGTGTTCTCAGCGTTCTGTGGACGCGGCCCGCCAGCCGAACCCACTCAAAGTGTGGATCCCACTTGCGCACGATTCTCCCACGTAAAGAAGGAAGGAATCCGAGCGAGCACATGGACGCTCATCCTTTTCATATCCTTTTGCGTTTAGCGCATTCGCTCTGTCTGCATCGCGCGCGCGTGCGAAAGCAAGCTTTTACACATCGAATGCTTTTTTTTGGGGCCGCCCCAACACAACTAACAACATTTTACGTAGGCACGGCAAATGGACGCCTCACTTTGTTAGTTTGCAGTTTGTTACGATCAGCCATTTTGCGCAATCATCACAACTCATTCCCGTTTGTCGAAAGAGCGCATCTCAAAATTCAAGACTTGAGCTCAATTTCTTCTTCACGTAGCTTTGGTTTGTCCTCACAGGCGGCAAATCCAAGTCTTGAAAAGTAAAAAGCCTGCCGGCGTTTGGCTTTAGCCCTCGCTAGCTGCCATGGCGCTGGTTTACCTGCTAGCTAGCTAGCTAGCTAGCTAGCTTATGGGGCTAAAGCCAAACGCTGGCAGGCTTTTTACTTTCTGGATTTGGATTTGCCGCCTGTGAGGACCTCATTGTCATCCAGGACTTCTTTCTGGAACTTCTTAGCCAAGCTTATGTTCCGTTGCCCCAAGAGAAGTTTGCGAGAAAGAAAAAAAAAAGTGTCGCTCAAAAGAGACCTTTTGAGTTCAAGGCAGTCATTGAAAAGTTTTGTGACACGGACAGCATTTATTTACGCATGTCTCGTCCCGTCGTGTTTCCACACAAGCAGGCTCTGGTACCAAAAGGATGACGGCATCCTGTGATTTGTTGTTTGTGGCTCACCATGCACGAGAAACAGCGGACCCATCAGAACCACACAATCGCTACATACAATTTGTTGTTACTTTTGAAGATTGAAAGTTTTTTTGTCATTTTCAAAGAAGAAGAGATCCTCCCGCAGTGACTCGGTTTTAACTTTTGACACCGTTCCCATGTTGTCACTTTGCGTTTATATACGAAACAGAAGTTCACATGACATGGAATGCTCGAGTGACGCATGCTCGAGTCCAAACTGAAAATATCAGACGGCGTTGCTGCCTGCTCGCCTGTCCTGCATGCGCGCTATCGATGGAATAATTGGCGATTTAGCAATCGATGACTCGGCCATCAGGCCCTCTGCGCCGGGGGGGGATGCGCCTAATGAGAAATGTCACGGCAGCGCGCACGCACACGCACACACACACACACACACACATGAATGCATAGTGAGAGTGAATGCAAACGTGTCAACATCTGCAACTCATCATCTCATGAAACCCCTCACGCACATCCACGATAGAGCATGGCGGGAAAGGACAAGATAGTACGCGCACACACGCACACACACACTCACACCTATTAGAGCACCCACGAAAGGAGAGGGGGGGGGGGGGGGGGTACCCAGGGCTTTCCGCTCCTGCTCATCCAGATGCGCTGGGGGATATTCTAGAAGACAGCAGGCGAGGAGCAGGGAGGGAGGGAGGGAGGGAGCGAGGATACAGAACGGACAGGGAGGGGGTTCTCCAAAAATAGGGGTGAAAATGGTGCACCTCACCCATTTATGTCTCCTCGGTGCTCCTCAGGCTTGGTTCGGTACCGTAGCAGGCGGTCGGTTCAGGTATCGAGCGGCTTTGTTGAGCCACGCAGCCTCCTCCTCCTCCTCCTCCTCCTCCTCCTCCTCCTCCTCCTCCTCCTCCTCCGCGCTACCAGAGATCCGCTAGAGCGGGAGGAGCGTCACTCGAAACCATATTCCTTCCTCTTTTTTCTCCTTCCCTTCTCCCCCCTCAACACCGACGCGCCACAGAGGAGTCAGAGAGCGTGTGGCCAAAAACGGGAAGCAAGCTGCCTCTTCTGGTGCTTTCGTGTGCCCTCGGAAAAGAAAAGAAAAACTCCCCCCATCCCCCCCCCCCCCTCCCATAATGAGCGCACTGTGACGCAATTGGTTGTAACATGACTCTGGATGAGTGTCACAACAATCTGTCTTTACACAACTTTTACCGCTGGATATCCCACTTTGTTCTCTATTTGTCATCATTGTTTTTATTGTATGATTTGATTTCATTTAGTTAGCTCATTAAATAATTGGCTAATTAATTCATTATAAAAATATATATATATATATTTTGCAATATACATAAATAATTGACCAATTACCAACACTATTCATAATAGTAATAATAATTATTATTATTATTACTTATATTAACATATATTAATCTATTAATAATGTAAAAAACGAATTGTATTTAACACAATTTAAAAATACACTTTTTTTTTTTTACC